>NW_021703772.1:27065630-27144056 GCF_005190385.1 Monodon monoceros
CTTTGAATGGTCAATTAAATGCTAAAGAACGGCAAAAGGGTCCAGCAGTAAAAGATGGAAAATAGCATCAGAGTAACCCACCAATCCAACAGTCAGCACTGGGATAAATAAGAGCTGGATGCACAGAAGAAACAAAGAATCTGTTATGGCTGAAGTTGTTGGTTCAAATGATAATGGACCAAGTTTCTCTTACTTGGGTTTTGTGTGTGTTCACTAGTGAGGGAGCTGCCGCCACCATGGAGCTACTTCTGGGTCTGGGCAGGAGAGGGATATCCGGCTCTGTGGGCTTTTGTGGCTTCTCTTCCAACATGTGTCTCAGCCTTTGTAGGTAGTACATCAGAGACCACTGAGTGCCCTCCTCAGACCAATGGGGCTGGAGTAGGCAGTGAAGAACAGCAACGTCAAAGTAGGTGGCATAGCGGGACCTTTGGCATGGAGGAATCACGAGAGAGACCCTGTTCCCAATGGCAGAAAGAACGTGATTATCCTGGCGGTCATACATTCCAAGCGGAGGCACAATGTAGCTTATAGCTCTGCTTTTCTCATTTGGTCATTTATTCATTCACTTATCTCTTGTCTGGTTTACTCTACTGTCCTCCTAACGGGTCTCACTCATTTTGCTTTTGCTAGATACTACCTAGAAGTAGAGACATTTGAGAGAGTTTTGAAGGATACGTAGCAATTATACAGGCAAAGTTGAGGATGGGTCAGGAGAGTGGATCAGCATTTCAGTCAGAGGGAACAATGCCTACGAAGGCACGGAGTTTTTAAAAAATCATGAGTTTTAAGTCGGTGGGGGAGAATCATGCAGTTGGTATAGTTGGTGAGTAATTTGGGTGGTGGGCACTGATGAGAGTCTATAAAAACAGATGAGGTTCAGATCATGTTGTTTCTTTTATGCTAAGCTATCAGGTTGACTTGTACCTTCATAGAAATGGGCATAATATTTGTGTACTTCACTGGGATATTTTAATTTCAGTTTGATAATATTATGTAAAGGAGCCAAGCAAACTGCAAAGTACTAAACAAACAGAAGTTATACTCTGAGGAAAATGAAATCATTTTGAAAATTCTAAAGTCATATCCATATAAGACAGCAAAACTAATTTTTTAAAAAATCTCAGAATTCTGGAATTCTATTATTCAGTTTAAACACACGATATATTCATTATTTAATGTTCAACTTAATTGCACTACAAATTAGTTTTAAGCAATTGCTCAGCATCTCAGGTATCTTAGGAGATATGAAGGTAAGTTAAGTTCAACTTCCTCACCTTGAGGAACGTATGGTCTGGTGAGAATGACAGACAATACATGACAAATTATAAACTTAGAACTTCTGGAATCCAAAGATGGACTCTTAAATCTAAAATCTGAAATTAACCCCCAGCATAATTTCTTCCTGAATTAAATGATGCAAAAGAGAAACTTTTATACCCTGCTATCAACTAGCAAATGGTGCCACCCACACATGAAGAGCTTCAGAAAAAAAAAAAAAAAAGAAAGAAAAATGCAGCCACTGAGAGTGAGAAGGAAAGGTTCTCCTTAATTTACTAGGCACATATTTTTTGAATTGGAGGTTATGACTCATTACTGGTTCAGGAAATTAATTCAAAAGGATATGGCTATTATTAAAATGTTAACTAGAATAAAAACTATCAAAGTGCAACAAATGGAGTAAGGATTTGTATGGTTGGTGATACTTCTGTTTCACTTCACATACTTGCCGTGAGTCATGAGTAAAATATATTTCTTACTGTGCGTGTAGTAAAAAGTTCAGATATACAAACCCCGACGAGGTCTGGTGCCCTGTGAATCATTTTCATAGCCTTTCTACTCCCCTACCAAAGCACGTGATGCCCTTTCTCCTCTCTACTCTCATTAGCATTGTCTGGCATGTGGAGGGGTGACTGTCTATGTACACGACGGTTGTGACCGTTGATGCTATCTTGTAGTCTAATATTCTTGAATATTTTAATGGAAGTAGCAAATTAAGTATAAGTTACAATTCAGCCACATAAGTTGCTATGATACTAATTATTTAACCAAGTGGGCAGTCAACTGGTTGTAGAAAGCATTTCTTCATATCCGTTCCTATGTATGGAATGTTAGAGTTTATCCCTCTTACAGGGAGCTAGAATACACTTTGGACATCAACAGCATGGCAACTTTTAATCCATCAGGAAGTCCCATAGATTCTCCTTCCAACTATTTTGCTCCACAGACCCCAACATGTCCCATTAGGCTTTACTGCAACTACTTCTTCCTAGTCTTATTGCTTCTTCTCTTGTTTCTCCACTCCTCTGCTCAAACCCCTCCAATAGATTTTTAAATAAAGATCTTAAAATAAAATGCAAGCTGTTTACAGTGGCCAACATGGCCTGCATAATCTGGCTGTGTCTATCACTCTAACCTCATTATCATGCTTGCATTGGTATGCCAGTTATTTATTTTTTCCCTCTTAACTCCAAGTTCATCTTTTCTGCTTGCTCTGTGAAAATGGATTCGAGTCCTTTAAATATTTTTCTGTTGACAGCTGGCATGATGTTAAGCGTTGTCAGTCGAGGGAATGGAAGAGGTATTGCAAGAGGAAAGAATTTTGCTTCCTGGTTCTGATGGATTTGCTTGGCACATCTCTCCACTGTGTGCAGCTTCTCCAGTACCAGGCTCCCGTCGCGTCTGTGTGTGTCCAGTGCTGAGCTCCTGCAGTGCACACGGCTTCCCCAGCGTGCAGGGTCTGCAGCCTGGGTGATTTTTCTAGCACCGGGCTCCTGCCGTACTCACAGCTCTTCCTGTGCCCAGCTCCTCCGTGATCAGTGGCTAGCAGCACCCAGTGGTCAACAGCTCCCCTGGCACATGCCGTTTCAGGAAGTTCTGTAGCAAAGTGCCTCTACTAAGAGCCCCCCCACCCATGAACAGCTTTCCCTAGCACCCTAGAGAGTGGATTTCTGACAAGTTCCAGAGGGCAGATTTCCAGCATGTTCCCCTGATACAGCACCACGCTGACTTCTCTGCCATTCAGTGAGGTGTGACTCTGTCCTCTCCAACAAGGTCTGGATCTCAGTCCTGGAGGGGCTTCTTCCTTGGGTGTTGTGTCTGAGCTTCAAAGTTGGTGACTGCTCCATTATATCTGCTATTTCTATATGCTTTAGAATTCTCTTTACTTCTTACTAGCTGGTCTCTCATTACCCCAATACCCCAATCCTCTGTTATACTTAATAATTCACTATATTAAACTTGCCCTGTTCAAATTACTGTGTGGTTTCTCCTTCCTGATTGGACCCGTCTGGATACATCTGGTAGTTGTGCTCCACTCACACTGACCTTCTTACTACCCCTGAATACATCAAGCTTTTGCCTGCTTCAGAGCTTTTCTCTATGTGGAAATTTCTATCCTTATGATCTAAGCTTTATCTGGGTTCTGTTCCAATGTCATCTTTTCAGAGAGGTCTTTCCTAACCATTATGGGAAATGGCTTCACTCTCCCACTATTCATCTCTTCATCTTGTTCTAATTTTCTTCATAGCACATGGCATGACTTGAAATTATATTTATTTTGTTTACATGCTTATTGTCTGTCTTCATTTATTTGAATAAACTGATAAACTTCAGAAAAGGATTCAAAACAAAGATGACGAAATCAATGGCTTTTGTACATACAAGCAATAAACAGTTTGAAAATGTAAATAAGAAAGGCCTTTTCAGGATTTCCCTGGTGGCACAGTGGTTAAGAATCTGCCTGAAAATTCAGGGGAAACAGGTTTGATCCCTGGTTCGGGAAGATCCCACATGCCATGGAGCCACTAAGCCTATACGCCACAACTACTGAGCCTGCATGCCACAACTACTGAAGCTTGCACGCTCGAGGGCCCACGTGCCACAACTACTGAGCCCACATGCTGCAACTGCTCAAGCCTGCGCACCTAGAGCCCATGTTCGCAACAAGAGAAGCCACTGCAATGAGAAGCCCACGTACATAACTTATTAATACATTCAACTTTAAATAATATTTGACCTAACAAACTGAAGATAAACATCCACTCCAAAAAGTAAGGGGAAGAAAGATCAATTTAACATCAATTGGTATCAGTTTATGTAGGGAATATCTAACACTCAACATAAGATTTGATCATTGTCCTATATTATGGTTTACAAACCACTGAAAAAAATAATCAGTATCAGGATGTATTAGGAAAGATTGCACAGGCACTAAACAAGTTAGCCTAGAACAACAACCCACAAACTAAAAGAGAATGGTAATACAAGAAGCTGGCGACACTTGGAAACCACTATAGATAGTACTATAGAACATTTTTAAAAATCTTAATAAACGAAAAGACAAACTATAATCATTGGAATAAATACTCAATTCTATAAAGATTTCCACTCTTTATACGTGGAATCCATAAGTTTAATGTAATTCTCTTTTGTGTTCTGTACCCAGTTTCAATGTGTGGAAGTAGGAAGGGAGTGTTTCCCACATCACCAACAATTCTTTGGATGCCGACTGGATGTCCTACAATATAACTCAATTCTGACACCTCCTACCTGGAGACAATGTCAGATTCTACAGGTTAAGGGTTCAGTGCTACAAGACTGCTCCCACTCCATTTCAGACACCTGTCACAAGTGCAGGTTGTTACCAGCGCTTCCGACCTACTAGCTATAGATTGGAGGTTCCCACAACCCCTGCCCCAGGACTTCAGCTTCCAGCTGCAAGTCCAGGTTGTTACCTGTACTTCTGAATTACTGGCTACGAATCAGATGTTCCCATGGTCCCCTCCTTGGGTTTAATTAATTCACTAGAGAGGCTAACAGCATTCAGGAAACTCATGTACTCACTAGATTATCAGTTTATTATAAAAGGATATAACTCAAGAACAGCCAGACAGAAGAGATGCATAAGGCAAGGTATGGGGAAAGGGCACGGAGCTTTCATGCCTTCTCCAGCCTCGCCACTGTCCCAGCACTTCCATGTGTTCACCAGCCTGGAAGCTCTCTGAACCCTCTCTTTTGGGTTTTTATGGAGGCTTCATTACATAGGCAGTGATTGATTAAATCACTGGCCATTGGCAACTAATTCAACCTCCAGTCTGTCTCCCCTTTCGGGAGGTCAGGGGTGAGGCTAAAATTTCCAACCCTCTAATCACGTGATTAGTTCTCCTGGCAGCCAGCCTTTAACCTTAGATGCTGTCCAAAAGTCACCTCATTAACATAACAAAGTACACCTTTGCCCCTCTCATCACTTAGGAAACTCTAAGGGTTGTAGGATCTTTGTGCCAGAAACAAGGACAAAGACCAAATATCATCTATTTCTTTTTATAAATCACAATATCACAAATTCTAACCAAAATTCTAAAGGGATTTATCTTTGATAAATCAATAAGACTGTTCTGAAACTTAACTGGATGGATGAAAAAAAGCTTGGGAGTAATCCAGAAAGGTTTAACAGGAAGTATGAAGAGTATAAATTGCCAGGTATTAATCTGTGCTTTACAACAATAATATTTAGCCAAGAGTTTAAACAAAAGTTCAGTGGTATAAAATATGGAGCTACAAAAGATTCAAATATTTACAAGAATTTAATATATAAAAAAGGTCATGAATCAAATTAGTTCCAAGAATATACTAGTCAATAATATTGGCATAATTGACTTACTCCTCAGAAAAAAACTTAATTTAATCTTGCTTAATTAGCATATTGTATCACCAAATAAAATCAAGATAGATTAAGATTTAAAGGCAAAAATATAAAACTATAATAATAATAGAAAAAATTTTGGCTATTTGTTTTTATAATCTTGGAGTGGAGAAGGACTTTATAAGAACGGAATTGCCCCAAACTTAAAACAACACAAATGCACATCAACAGGTGAGTGGATAAGCAAACTGTGGTATATCCATTTGACAGAATATTACTCATCAATAAAAGGAAGAGAACTATTAATATATTCAATAATTACACTGAGTAAAAAGAGTATGTGTTCACTTATATGAAATTCTGGTAAACTGCAAACTAATCCATAGTGACAGAAAGCAGATCACTGGTTGCCTATGAACGAGGAAAGAGTGGGGTGCAGAAGGGGAAAAATTATAAAAGGCACAAAGAAACCTTAAAGGGTGAGGGGTATGTTCATTATCTTGACTTTGGTGATGTTTTCACAAGTGTATATAACAATATATAACAAGGCAGAGCTGAAACACTGGGATTTTATTTAATTCTGACTTTCAATAGATAAATATCCATGTTATACTTTCAATGGTAGCCATATAATAGAAAATCTCCTTCCAATAGAAGAAAAAAGGAGATTAGATAAAACTCAATCATTTAACAGGCAGAGCAGAAGAGAAGAAAGAAACATAAAAAGCAGAGTATAGGGGCTTTCCTGTGGCGCAGTGGTTGAGGGCCCGCCTGCCGATGCAGGGGACACGGGTTCGTGCCCCGGTCCGGGAAGATCCCACATGCTGCGGAGCGGCTGGGCCCGTGAGCCATGGTCACTGAGCCTGCGCGTCCGGAGCCTGTGCTCCGCAAGGGGAGAGGCCACAACAGTAAGAGGCCCGCGTACCGCAAAAAAAAAAAAAAAAAAAAAAAGCAGAGTATATAAAAAGCACAAAATAAAATAAAATGGAAAATATAAATCCAAATGGCAGTTATCAAAATAAATACTGAATACATTCATGGGATAGAAGACAAAAATGTTCACATTGGATTTAAAAAACAAGGTTTAGTCACATGCTAATTACAAAAGAAAATCCTAAAAGTTGAGGGCACAGAAATTTAGGAAGGGAGAGAATGGGTATAGATATGCAAATATAACTGAAAGGAAGTTTGCATA
Organism: Monodon monoceros; assembly: GCF_005190385.1. NCBI lineage: Eukaryota > Metazoa > Chordata > Mammalia > Artiodactyla > Monodontidae > Monodon > Monodon monoceros. Next base: position 27,072,467 of record NW_021703772.1, read on the forward strand.
GCAATAATAAAAAATAAACTTTGAGGTAAAAGTATTATTAGATATAAAGATTGTCACCATAATGTTAAAAGAAAAACTTAGGAAGCTATGCTCATTCTAAACATGTATTGTACATACCTAACAAGAATGCTACCAAATGCTTAAAGCAAAACCTGAGAGACTTGTAAGGGGAAAACAGACAAATAACTAATAGTAGTAGTATTTTAACACACATTTTTCTAGCAAATAGTAGATCAAGCATACAAAGATTAGTAAGAATATAGGAGATCTGAATAACACAGTCAGCATTATTTTCTTGTACCTTGCAGTGTTTACAAATGAAGTCTCAAAAGAAACTGAAAACTCAACATCTCACATAAACCTAGTACTCTAACTATAGTTGAATTCCAGTAGAAACTAATAGCAAAAAGAAAAGCCCTAATCAGTTAGCAAATTTAGAAACACACTTTGAAATAACTCATGGGTCAAATAAAAAGTTACAATTAGAATTTTTAAAATATTACATGGAATGATAATGATTCCACATATGAAAACGTGTGAGATACAGATAAAGTGGAATGAGAGGAACATTTAGAGATCTACATGCTTATAGCAGGATAAAGGAAACATAATGAAGTGAAAAATAATGAAGTAAGCATCTACTTCAATAGGTTAAAAAAAAGTAAATAAACCCCCAAAGAGTACAGAATAAAAAAAGATAAAATAGGAGCATATACTAATGAAATATTAAACAAAGATAGATAGGATTAACAAAAACAAATGTTATTTCTTTGATAAAACTAATACAAATTAATCAAGAAATGTAGTAAAAAGTATGATCAAAATACTATCACTGAAAAAGCAGACATAACTAGATACGGTGATGGTTTCAGAAATGAGGGAAAACACTGTGAACAATGGAATTAAAAGTTTGAATACCTAGATGAACACATATTTATCCAACCAAACTGATTCAAGAAGAAATTAAAACCTAAATAGACCCACCACCTTTAAAAACTGAACTGTGGTAAATAAAGTTTATTTTAAAAATATATCAAGCCCAGAAGGTTTAAGCCAAATTTCATTAAACATTAAGGAAACAGGTATTTCTAGTTTTATACAAAGTGTTCCAAAGACAGAAAAATGAGGGAACATTCTTTTCATGAGGCTATTATAAATTTGCTACTGAAACCAGACAAGAACACAACAGGAAAGGAAAACCAAGAGCCACACTCATTCATGAGCACAATGTAAAAATAATAAAATATTAACAAACTACATCCAGCAATGCACAAATTGGGTTTTCCCCAGGAATTTAAGGATGATTTATTATTAGAAAATCTATTAATTTACTACCTAAAAAGATTATAGGAGAACATGTCCACATGATTTTCTTAATAGATGCACAAAACCTTTTATAAAATTTATTATTAATTTATTAAAGTCAATAACAAAAATGGGAAAAGATCTATAATGATAAGACTGTAGAATATGGGTAGAGTCAGGCAAATAGGGAGATGCAACAGAATGGAGAGCCCCAAAATCATACACTCACATATGTGGATACTGATACTGATACTCAATAAAGTTACAAATCTGCAGGAAAATAACTGTTTAAGAAATGCTGAGGGAAAAAATGAGTCATTCAGGGCTTCCCTGGTGGCGCAGCGGTTGAGGGTCCGCCTGCCGATGCAGGGGACACGGGTTCGTGCCCCGGTCCAGGAGGATCCCACGTGCCGCGGAGCGGCTGGGCCCGTGAGCCATGACCGCTGGGCCTGCGCGTCCGGAGCCTGTGCTCCGCAGCGGGAGGGGCCGCAGCGGTGAGAGGCCCGCGTACCGCAAAAAAAAAAAAAGTCATTCATGTGGAGAAACCAAATCCCTATTTCATACCACCATGTATCAAAAAAAGCCAACTTTAGATGAACTGGAGACATAGCAAAGGCAAAACAGAAGAAAACTATGGAGAAAATATTTATAACCAATATGAAAGGATTCTTAAAGATAACATCCCCAACTATTTTAAGAGAGTATTGATAAATTTGACTATTTCAAATGTAAAACTTCTATTAAAAAACATAAAGTGAAAAGTCTACAAAATATAAAAGATAATTGCAATGTATTTAGCCTACAAAGGATTATTCTTCTCATTAATAAAGAATGCTTATAAATCAGTAAGAAAAAGACAAATAGTTCAAATGGAGCAAAGGGTATGGAAGGAAATTTCACCAGAAAGAAAACCTAAAGAGAGAATAAACATAAAGAGATACTCTACTTCATGAATAATCAGGGAAATGTAGACTTAGACCACAATGAGATATCACCTCACACCCATCAGATCTGTGAGAGTATAGAAGCCTGAAGACAGTAAGAAATGCGGAGGGTGCAAATACACGGGAACGCTCATACACTGCTGGTAAACCCTTTCAGGGTGCAATTTGGTGGTATCTAGTAAATTTTACAGTGCCCCTGCCTTATGATCCAGAAATTCCACCTTAGAGAAACCTTGTACACAAGGAGACATGCACAAGAATGTTTATTGTAGCAATTTTGTTACAGTAAAAACCTAGAGAACATTCTCAAAGTCAGCCAAAGGAGAATAGGCAAATAAATGCTAGTACGTATACTCATTTAACAAAAATTAATTAGGTGTTATATGATCTACCAGGCTGGGGTGCTTGTAATGTTCTATTTTACCTGGGTGCTGATTCCTCTAGTGTATTCACCTGTGAAAATACATAAAACTAACCACTTGGGTGTTGTGTACTTTTCTCTGTGTTTCTTTAGAGAATTTTAGCCAGCTAAGATCTTGAACTTTATCAATATAGACTAAATATCCACTATTTATATATACAGAAACTCTATCCATATGTACACTATATTTTATATAATATACATCTATATTGATACACATTTATACAGAACTCTGTACATCCATTATATATAACATAAATATATAATAAATGTATAATGTAGACATTTATATATGTAATTTATATTATTTATATATAGTTTTACACAAATGTCTCATCATCCTCTGGGTGATGTGTTAGACTCTTCTTTCAAAATACTTTATTATCTAACTTTTCATTATGTAATCATTTTATTTAAAAGGCTGAGTCTCAGAATTGTGAATTGCTGAGTTTTCATAAGTATGAGGGTTAGATTCAAAACTAAGGTTCTCCTCTTGGGCAGGATATCTCTTATTTGCCTCCAACCTCTGCTCTCCAACCCCATCCACTTTCCACCCTTCTCTACCTCCATGTCCAGAAAGACTGGTCTGTATAGATTCTATAGAAGGCTCCCATGCCTTTGGCTCCAGGGTGAATTCTGCAACAGGAGGCTCCCACAGGAGATGGGAACGAAGAAGGACAATGATTTTCTCCCCAAGACTCCTCCCTCCCAGAGATCTGCTGAGGGTTCATACTGTGGCCTAGGACCGATGTGACCACAGTAGGTCACAGATCGTATTAATCACTCTCTCCCTACAGTTCTCCACAGCTGTTCCCTCCCATTGCCCACTCAGACTTGGAGCCTCCTGGTGGGCCTCCTGACGGCACTCTCCCTGGAGTACTGCACTAGCTCCTGTGGTTTCGCTACATCCTATCTAAACATTTGTAAATAGCCCTTTTTAATCTCTTCTCAAATTACCAGTCTATCACTTGTTTCCTCCTGAGATCCTGAATGGTTATGTCCCCAAGCCCAGTTGGAGGGAAAGTAACAACCTTGATTCTCATTTCTACCATTTTCCTAAGAGGCCTTCACCACTCTTCCCTCCCACCCACCCCGCTCCATTTCTCATTTTTTAAAAAGCATGGACTAACCCACTCCTCTCAGCCTATTGTTCATACCTAGAATAAGAGGATTTTATTTTTTCAGTGCTGTACTCTTGGATTTATAAAGAAAAGACAAAGTATGAGGTTGGCTTGGCTACCAGCTGGGTAATTTTAGGTCCTCAAGCATTTGTGACAGTCAATTGACTTTTTATAAGAGCCTGTTGTTTTCTTGACTAGGCTGCGGTGATGAAAGCAGACATTAGTAGTTCAACAGATTTCCACCCCCCCCCATTGGACTAGCTATCTTTACCCTTTACCTTTTGCCCCACACCACAGTGTCCCCAAATATTTCTAGTTAGTAAATTAGTTTAGGAAGTTCCATAAATAATTTCGAGTCCCTAGAGCAGTGTTGTTCTACATAGTGATATGTCAATGTACTGCTTCTGTGAGAATTTGCACACCCCCAAGTCTTATCCCAAACTTAACTAAACCAGAATTGCTGGTGATAGAACCCAGGAATCTTTATTTTAAACAATATCTCCAGGTAATCTTTTTTTTTTTCTTATTGAAGTATAGTTGATTTACAATATTGCATTAGTTTCAGGTGTATAGCAAAGTGATTCGGTTTTGTATATCTATATATTTTTTCAGATTATTTTTTGTTAGAGGTTATTACAAGATATTGAATATAATTCTCTGTGTTATATAGTAAATCCTTGTCGCTTATCTATTGTATATATAGTAATTTGGATCTGTTCATCCCATATTCCTAATTTCTCCAGGTAATTCTTAAACATTCTTAATAAGATTGGAGGGCAACTGCCCTAGAGAACAAATAATGCATGACTTTTGTACTTTTAAACAACATCCAAAACAATTCCTATATGGAAACACTAACTGCAATGATATGTTGGTAGTTTTGTCCCTGAGGGTGCCAGATGACTGTATTTCTGTCTTTACACACAAAACTTATTTGACTGAAAGTAATTACTACTGTACAGTTGAGTCTCATAGTTATTAACTACTAACAGATCAGTTCTGCTGATAATCAGGTCTTCAACAGCAAGACTCCACCAATATACGGCTGCAATCAGAGACTAAAAAGGAGTCTATAACTTAGGCAATCAAAATTTGTTAAGTAAATTCACACTTCAGTTGCTTAATATTTAAAGAGACTCTGAAACAAGAATGAGGCTAACAGGCCATTCTATAGCAAATATTTATAACGTGAAGTACCTTCATTTTATCAAGTACAAGTTTATTTGGCTTAAAAGTGTGAGCTACACTGGGGTGAGTAGTCAATAAAAGGCAAGAATAATCAATCATGTTTTTTTCATTTAGGACAGGATTATCAGACAATCAACTTGTCACTAAGTAACCAATAAGTCATTTTACTTAACTAATCAACTATCTACTTAATTAAATGTGAGAAAAAAATTTACATAAGTGAATAAAGATGGTATGGAGACAGCTCATTGTATGATATGATAGGAGAGTTATTTCCAACTCTAATATTCTATGATTCTGTAAGTCATTTTGCAGAAAAAAGTGAAAATTTTATGAAAGTATGAATACAAGTCTTATTCTAAATGGTATATGTAAAAGTAATGAAGAGAAGTATATATACAAAAAGAATGTTTATATCTACCTGATGAGCTCATGGATAATTTTCAATTTTTTAAAGATATTTTATATCTTTAAATTTTTTTCTATAATTAGCACACACTTCTTTGATATGTGTAGAATACATTATGACCAAAAAAAGACTGTCAAAAAAAGGTAGGAATTGCTTTAGTGAATTTTCCAAGCAACTATGGCTTTAAGGAAACCAAGTTATTATTAATTAGGGTCGGGAGATCCTAGTAGAATGCATCCGAAGCAAAAAAACACTTTGAAAATAACAGATAATCTATGGAGGAAGAGAACTGTGGAAATTAGTCCTGACCCTATGCAGTATTTAATGAAGCAGAAATTAAGTCTATGCATATGGTAATTAAAGATGAAATCTGACATTAATTTTAAAAAACTAGCTACCTGTTCTCTGATTGCAGAGTTCCAGGAAGAGTGATGTTCCATTCAGACAAGGTCAGGGCAAAAGAGATAGTAAATTGGATTTCTCTGATATAAGAGGACAGCTTTTGTTCCTAGGATATTTGCATTGTTTTATTAAAGTTCTCTTTATTTCTGACTAATACATGAACTCCTCCAATGCAGACACATTAACATTAGCATTTTCTGAAAGGTCTACCTTGTGCCTCATTTCCATGGCAACCACTCCCTGCAGCTAGGCAAAGAGAAGACATAATTCATTTCTTCTGCAGCACCACTGAGTTCATATCTAATTCACACGTGAGGTTTATGTGTGCTATGGGTGACTGTGTGCATATATGTGTCGATGAATGCATATACACGTAGATGATTGACTGTGGCAATATCAGAGAATGGGGAAAACAATGTCCTTCCACAAAGAGGAAACCTTGGACATTATAGTTGGCTTTGTCTTTACAGGCAAATCAGAATAAAGCCATTAACACTGAGTTTTGGCAGAGGAAAGAAAGATCATTTGTTATTTATATTTGCAAATTTCCAGTGCTTACTCTGGTTGAGAAAAATCATGTAAGAAATATAAGTTCCTGGGTATTTTATGACCTCAATATTTCACCATAACATTGTTTTTCACAATTGTTTAAAGTCAGGCAGAAGCATAGTATTTGAGGTAAGAAATCACTTACATTTAAATTAAACTCCTTGGAATGTGTGTAGAACAGAATTAGTAAAGAAGAAATATGAGAATACTTAATGACTGATTTAAAGAAAATACAGATATCTAGTCATAATAATTATATATAAAATGATGGTGACATTGTAATCGTTATTATTTATTGTAATTAGCCTCCAAAATAGCCCCCAATGATCCCTGCCTCCTGGTATCTACACCCTTGTGGAGTCTCCTCTCACACTGTACTAGGGTTGGTTCGTGTGATACACAGAATATAGCAGAAGTGATGGCATGTCACCTCGGTGATTAGGTTATAAAAGACACTGAAGATTCCATCTGGATATTAGGTTATAATAGACAGTGAGACTTTCATCTTGGTTTCTCACCCTCTTTCCTGGGTAACTTGTTTTGGGGGAAGCCAACTGCCAGGTCATGAGGAACTCAGGAGGCCCAGATGTTGAAGAAGTGAACCCTTTGGTCAACAGCCACATGAGTGACCTTGAAAGTAGACACTCCAGCCCATTCAAGTCTTCAGATGACTGCAGCTCTGGTCAGTATCTTGAGAGACCCTGAGTCACAACCACTTAGCTAAGCTGTTTCTGGATTCGTGATTCTCAGAAACTATGTGAGATAGTAAATTTCTTTCCTTTTAAGCTGCTAAGAAATTTGGGTAACTTGTTGTACAGCAATTGTAGCGAATACAGATTTTGGTACCAGAAATAAACATGAAAAAGAAGAGGCAAGAGAGAAGTGGGGAAAGGTAAGCTTGGCCGGGAATGATCATGAAGACTTAACATATGCTGACCAAGGAGCTTGAAATGTATCCTAAAAACTATGGGTAGCCACTGAAGATTTGTTAGCAAGGGAATAGAATGATCAGATATGTATTTTAAATCACTTTTGCAACATTATATAGATAATGGTTTAGAGGGAGGCAACACTGAATGTAGAGATACCAGTCAGGATCACTTGCAGAAATCCAAATAAGAGATGATAAGGATCTGAACTAAGGCAGTGACTATGAGGTTGGAGAGAAGGAGAGGATTTGAGAGACATTAATAAGGTAGAATGTAAAGGGCTTGGAGTGGAGTAAACCTCCCGTTTTTGACTAAGATGTGTGGGTTGATAGTGGTGCCATCTACTGAAATAGGGAAGATAGGAGAATGCATTTGGTTTTAGACAGGCTGAGTTTGAGGTACAGAAAGAGCTTCCTATCAGTCTCTTTATTACATGGGTTTGGAGCCTAAAAGAGTTGTCTAGATGGGATATCTTTTGAGGGTCATCATCACCTTGCGAGTCATTGAAACTATGGCAGTGAATAAGACCACTCAGAGGGAGAATGTGGGAGGAGAGGGAAACAGCAACAGTAAGAGGAGGGCCATGGAGGAGAAGGCAAAGAAAAAGTCTAGGGCTTCCCTGGTGGTGCAGTGGTTGGGAGTCCGCCTGCCGATGCAGGGGACACGGGTCTGTGCCCCGGTCCGGGAAGATCCCACATGCTGCGGTGCGGCTGGGCCCGTGAGCCATGGCCGCTGAGCCTGTGTGTCCAGAGCCTGTGCTCCGCAACGGGAGAGGCCACAACAGTGAGAGGCCCGTGTACCGCAAAAGAAAAAAAAAAGAAAAAGTCTATAAAGGTTCCATTTGAGAGGTAAGGAAAACAACAACAGAGTATAACGTGAAAAAAAGTCAAGGAGGAAGTGTCAGGAAGTGTAGAGTGGCCACTGGGGTTAAAGTGTTAAAAGACCCAATTAGATAAGGACCAAACAGGAGCTGAGTTTCTGACCTGTTGGGAGAGGTCAGGGGAAGGTGATGCTAAGCATTCGTTCCTGAAAATGACTAATTCTGGCAAACAACCACAACACTTTCTCCTTTAATGACGGATCAAGAAGAAAAGAGGCTTCCATAAAAACATAGTTAAGGAGGTGGGTAGCTTGCTATAGGAACTCCACTGTGCTCCCCCTAAAGGCCTACCTTCTCATGGAAGAGGAGTGAAGAGTGTGGACTGTGTAACTGTCTAGATTGGGCTCAGATCTAGCTCTTCTACTTTCAAGCTGTGTGTCCTTGAGTGAGTCATTTAATCTCTCTAAGCTTCAGTTCCTCGTCTTTAAAAGAGAAACAATGCCTTCTTTGCATGGCTGTTGTGAAGATTAAACTCATCCGCCTAGGCCATGTGCCGGGCGCTAGAGATAGAGCAATGAGTAAAAGAGATTTGGTCCCTCTGCTCATGGATTTTACAGTGATAGCTAATCACACAGGTCTTTAAATTACAATTGCCATTTGTACTGTAAGAGAAAACAGGGAGTTCTGTGATTGTATTTAAAATCTGCCAAAGCCTCCCTAGGAAGTAAGGAAATGCTATTTAAATTGAGTCTTGAAGAATGAGGAGGTAAGTATAATAAAGAGTAATAAGTAAATAAGTAATAAGTAAAGAGAGATGGAAGAACCATCCAGGCAGATGGAATAACATATCCAAATCTCAGAGCTAAGAGGAAGTACGATGCATGTGAAGAACTCAGAAGATGTTGGAATCTAGTGATGTGAATGTGAGTAATTACACAATGTTAGACAGGAGAACTAGACAGCAGCGAGATAATGTGGAGCTTTGAGGGGTATTTCAAGGATTTTGAATTTTATCTTGATAGCAGTGGGTAGCCTTTGAAAAAGTTAAAGTGTAGGAGTGGCATGATCAGTTTTTTTCATGTCTCTGTATGTCCTCTATTGGGTGGTAACAAGAGTGAATAAGAGAAGATTAATAAGTAGGCTGTTGCAGGACTCCAGGCAGGAGGTGATGAATAGCTTGAATAATGGTGGTGGCCATAGAGGTAGGTGGAAGTAAGCAAATTCAGAATATTTTTATATGTGATTTTTCTCAGTCTTCCTCATATCATAAATTTAATAACTACTCATAGAGTTGCTCAAGCCCAAAACCTAAGTTATGCTTGATTCTTTTCTTTTTCTCACTCTTCACATCCAGTCATGTCAGCTCTACCTTAAATATATCTCAACTGCAACCTCATCTCAGCCTTTCCACCCCTGCTACCACCATCCTAACCAAACCACATCCTTTCTCACCCGGACCATTGCAAATGTCTCCTAACTAATCTCTGTATCTACTTCTGCTTTCCAAGCCTATTTTCATAAACTATCTGGAGTGATATTTTAAAAGTATAATTCAGTTAATGTCACTCCACTGCTCAAACAACTCCAATGACTTTTCATCACACCTGGAATGAAATTCAAACTTCTTACCATGGCTTCCTGGCTCCTCCGTGATCTGACCCCTAATAACCACATTGGTTTGATTCCCTACACCTTACCCCCCTGCTCACCACTAGCCCCTGGTCACACTGGCCTCCCTTCCATTCCTGGAACACACTGAGCTTATTCCCACTTCAAAGCCTTTAGACTTGTTCCCTCTGCCTGGAGTGCTCTTCCCAGATCTTCCTGAGGCTGTCTCCTTCATATCATTTAGATCTGTATGAAAAAGAGCCCATTTCCCATCCCTTTGCTTTGGTTTTGTCTTCTTAGTCCTAGAGTAACTTGAAAACATTTTTACTTATTTATGCATTTACTCTCTTTTATCTGTCTATCTTTTTAGAAAATGAGCTCTTTGAGGATAAGGACTTTGACACTGAAACAACCCTAGTGTCTAGAATACACTTAAAAGATATAGAAATGAATGAATAAATGAAAATTTAGACAAAACTATGAATGTAAAGACCTTAGTTCTGTTTTTTGGCACACAGGAGACGCCCAACAACAGGTAGTTCCTGTTGTTATTCTCTTTGATCTGTGTAGTAAGGAGTTACTTTTTCCCCAGATATGATTAAATTATACCGTTGATAACTTTGTTAGTGAGTTATTGTCACTAAATAAAATGAGAGTCTTGGTGTGTGGAGGGGTCATCATAGTGGTTACTTTTGAATAAGTGGAACAGTAATATGAGAAGAGTCTGTACATACTCAAAAGGACTGTGATGGATACACTTTGGGGAGCCACCCCTGCTTCCCACCTGATGGTGGTCACACCCTTTATAATCCTCTTTTCCTGAGTTTGGGCAGGGCCTGTGACTTTCATATAACCTATAGAATAGGGCAAAAGTAATGGCATGTCACTCTTGTGATTAGGTTATTTTATATGACAACGATAATGAGATGTCACTCCTGTGATTATGTTATATTATAAAGACTGTATAGGCAGACTGGAATTAGAGAGGACTTCTCTCCCTTGCTGGTTTTAAAGAAGTAAGCTGCCATGTTTTGAGGTAGCCTGTGGAGAAGCCACATAGCAATGAACTGTGGGTGGCCTCTAGGAATGGAGAGCAGCCCCGAAATAATAGCCAGCAAGGAAACAGGGCCCTCAGTCCTACACCCACAGGAAATGAATTCTGTCAACAACCTGAAAAGGCTTGTAAGCGGATCTTTCCTGAGTCAAGCCTGTGATGAGACTGTAGTCCATCCTGACACCTGGATTTCAGTCTGATAAGACCCTGAAGCAGAGAGTCCAGCTAAACTCTGCCTGGATTTCTGATGTACAGAAATTTTGAAATAAAAAATGTGTGTTGTTTTAAGCCAGTAAGTTTGTTGTAATTTGTTACATAGCAATAGAAAACTAATACAAGAACCATATACAGAAACTAAAGAAAAGCAAAATTTAGTCAAATATAAAAAGGACATGCCAAATACATATATATGTATGTATAACAATCACTTTGCTGTAAGTCAACTATACTTCAATTTTTTTAAAAGGCCATTAAATAGAGTTATCTAAAAATGAAATGAGTTTCATCTGAGAGTACTAACTTTCTCATTGCTGAAAGTGTTCAACTAGTTCAAATGTGGTTAGTTTATCAGCAAGGAGACAGGAGATTGGATTGGTTATCCTCACAGGGTTCCTACCACATTAAAAATGATATGATTTTAAGAATGAATTATCACCATTGACCTGGCACAGTAAATCCTGTGGATAAACACAAACAACCCCTGCTTACACAACTAAAGTTGCTGTCAAAATTTCATATTCCCAACCAGCAAAAGCTTATTCAATGGAGCCACTTGCTTTTAAAATCCAAAATAAAGACACAAAAATAAACTCTTTTCATTTTGCTTTTTGAAAGCACAACGTAGTGTTTTGGTTAAAAAGCAATTATATTCATTTGATTCCATGCTTTCAACAATTCTAAGAAATCTTAAAAAAAAAAAAAACACTATACACGGGGAGGGGGAAGGGTAAGCTGGGACGAAGTGAGAGAGTGGCATGGACACATATACACTACCAAATGTAACATAGATAGCTAGTGGGAAGCAGCCGCATAGCACAGGGAGATCAGCTTGGTGCTTTGTGACCACCTAGAGGGCTGGGATAGGGAGGTGGGAGGGAGACGCAAGGGGGCAAGGATATATGTATATGTATAGCTGATTCACTTTGTTATAAAGCAGAAACTAACACACCATTGTAAAGCAATTAAACTCCAATAAAGATGTTAAAAAATAAAAATAAAACACTATACCCATGTGGCCTGATTCTGGTGCCAAAAGGAGGTAGATCATTTTAAAATTACCTACAAAAAGGCAAGTTAATGCTGAGAGGAAATATCTGTGAATCTTTTCTCTGGGGGTGAGGAAGGTATAAGGACTTGTATCCAGAATACATTAAAAACTCCTACAATTCAATAATAAGAAGACGAACAACTCAGTTAAAACTTGGGCAACGGTTTGAATAGGTATTTCACCAAAGAAGATATTCAGATAGCTAACAAAAACATGAAAATATACTTAACATCATTAGGTATTAGGGAAATGTAAATTAAAGCCACAATCAGATCCCACGTCACACCCACTAGAGTGGCTATAATAAAAAGACAACAACGAGTTCTGCCAAAGATATAGAGAAAAATGAACCCTCATACATTTCTGGTGGGAATGTAAAATGGTGCAGCCATTTTGGAAAACAGTTTGATAGCTCTTTTAAAAATTAAACATAAATTTACCATACAACCCAGCAATTCCACTCCTAGGTATCTACCCAACAGAAAGAAAAACATTTGCCCATCCAAAAACATATATGTGAATGTTCATTGAAGCATTATTCACAACAGGCAAAGCGTTAGAAACAACCTAAACATCCATCAACTAATGAATGGATAAACAAAATGTAATACATCCATACAACAGAATACTATTCAGCAACAAATCGGAATGAACTGTTTGTACATGCTATGATCTAAAACGCTGTGCTGAAGGAAAGAAGTCAGATGCAAAAGACTGCAGATGGTATGATTCCACTTATTTGAAGTATCCAGAATTCCAACTATATATAGACAAAAAGCATACTAAGCGATCAGTGTTTGAAATGGGCAGAGGGGATGTTTTTGGGTGATAGAAAATGTTCTGAAATTGAATTGTGTTGATAATTGTACAATTTTGTAAATTTGCTAAAAATCATTAAACTGTACACTTAAAATGGGTTAATTTTATGGTATGCAAATTAAACCTCAATAAAACTATTTTTAAAATACCTCCTTTTAAAATACTGTCTACTAGACAATAACGTCATTTGAAAACAGGGATATACAAATGGTCTCAGGGACCCTCCCCTCCTAGGTGGAGTTTACAGATGGGTACAAAGGCAAACCTCATGAATCCAGGCTTTCATCATTTTATCAGGGAGTAGGAAGAAGTGGATCAATGTTTGTCCCTAGGGAAGGCGTCGGTAAGTAAAGTCACTATGACACAAGCTAACAGAGGCAGCCTTGGAATATTTACAAAGAACAGACTTTGGAATACCCTGTGAGTACTTTAGAAGCACTCATTTTTTAATACAAGGATCTGATGGTATAAAGTATTTTTATACATTAGAGCAGATCATTTCACACTCCAGCAACACAATCTTTTGATAGCATCACTTGTTTCTGCATCGAAATATTTAAAATATTATTCAGTTCAGACATCTCATTGAATCAGACATGTCTTTCCATGTCTACCCAAGTGTGTTTAAATGAGCTATTCATAGCTCATTTCTGCAATTATTAATCTAATTATACTTTGACCAAGAAGATGTACATACATATCATGCACTTACACATTTTAAGGGACAGAGTCTATATAAGTAGCTAGAAATGTATATTTAATTTTTGGGAGCTGGGGATACATTTTCGACCCTAACATTGCAATTGTGTACCTGGAATGCGATGGTCCTCTTTCCTGGGAAGTCTGGGAGGACAGGCTTCCATCAAGGGAGTTTCCTCGGTGGCAGCCTGAAATGGTGGTCTTGGGTGAGATGGAATCTGACTGGAACGTTTCAGAGACCACCTGGAGTCCCTTTTGGGGGTGGAGATAGTAGATTAGTGCTTTATTTTCCTTCAGGCATATCCTCTAGAATTATCTATCATATTATATACATTGTTTTTTAAGTTAAAAAAATTTGCAGCATAGTTAAATATCATGTCATAGAGGAAGGGATTTTGCCTTCATTTAAGAAGGAATGGAAACTGGCTTCTAGAGAGCACCTGTGTCATTCTAAGCCTTGGGCTAAGTACTTTCATGTCCTTTATTTCACTTTGCCCTTGATTCTTTTCTTTTTCACCTCCATGTCCAGTATCTACAGAAGAAGAGCTACAAACCAACGATTCATCAAAGATACACCAATACTGAGGTGAACTGAATAGAGACATGAGGCAGAGAACAAGGGTCAGGTTAGAAAGAGCTAATCAAATCAAAGACAAAACATAAGAATGAAAGTGCAAGGTTCAGGTTTTTCCATTACGCATCAGGGGGGCATGTAATACATTTTTCCAATTGGATACAATTACCTTTACTTGTAAGTACAAATTCATTTCACTTTATTTACAGAGTAGTTTAATTACATTTAGCTGATAAATGTAATTCTGCCCAGGTAATGTGAGCTATTTTTCCATCAGTATTACAGATAAAATTCTTTGCTAAAAGATAAAGACCCTCAAAAACTGATCATAGCATTTTAGCCCTTACAATTTCTATTTTCATATGTAAAATAAGAAAGCATTGTTCAAACATGATGCATAGAGAGACAAATACAGATAGAAATTAGATGAAATAAATCCTCTGAATTTGATCAAAGAATCCTTCCGCATGAACATATGATGTGTGTTTCATGTTAGATTTTTGGAGATAAAAAAATATTGGATGAACCTGAACCTTGAAATCCAGAGCTTACAGTTTAGTTTTAAGAGAGGTAAATACAGCTTACAGCAGCGCATCTGATAGAAATATAATGCAAGCCACATATAGGAGACACACACCTAATTTTTAAAGTAGTAAAAAGAAATAGGCAAAATTAAAATTTTTATAGTATAGTCTGTTTAATCCCAAATTTTCATTTCAACATGTCATCAATATAAGTGTTACCAATAAGTTTTTACATTTTTTATACTAAGTTTTCAATATCGGGTATACATTTTATACTTAACACCAATTCAGACTATTCAATCAATTCAAACTAATCATATTTCAAGTGCTCAGTAGCCAAATGGGCCTGGTGGCTACCATATTGGACAGTGTAGATTTAGAGTAATTAGACAAGAGTTCATGGGGAGTCAAGATCTAAATTCATCCCTAAAAGAAAGATACAATTTACGTAGACAACAGGGAGGAGGAAACAGTCTGAGGGAAGACCCAGAGACTAAAACTGCATGCTCTGCCCCCTGGGAGCAGTGCTTAACTAACTGAAGGGATAATCAGGGTCACCTAAGAAGGATGATGTCAAGTGGTGGAATGCACAGAGAGCCAGGGATAGGAGTGTGGTCTTGAGGTGATGGTTGATGGGATCCACTAAAGGTTCCTAAGGAGGAAGGGATATAATAAAAGGATGGCACCTTGTATATAATGAGCCTCTGTGGAAATGATGAGTTAATAAAAAAATGATGCATTAGGAAGATTAGTCAGGCATTATGAATTGATATTTATGTGAAGCAGGAGAGGCTAGAGGTAGAAAATCCAATCTGTGGCTCCAGCTGCAATCTAGTTACGAGGACCTAGATTTAGCGGGGTAGCAGTGCACACCTGAGCAAAAGGATGAAAAGAAAACAGTATGACTCAAGAAATCAAATGGAAAGGATTAAAGAGACTGAAATGTGGGATTTATGTATTTCATTGTATCTAAGATGTCTTCAAGTTGTAAGATGCACCATTATTTTATGTATGATTAAGAAAAAATTTCTGTTAATTAAATTAGGACACTTCTTATCAGTGACAACTTTTTAATTTTATACTTATTAAAAAGGTCTACCTTAGCCTTATTTATGCAGAGCTTTTGGTTATATATCAATCCCATGTATATGTAAAAAGGAAAATATAAGTGAAATAAATTTGTGTAGGTATTCCTAAAATTCTTTCACATTTAGCAATTTCAACTCAGAGCTGTTGATATATATTTTTCCATAGAATAACTTCCTCTGTGTCAAGAGTGTTATTTCTTAAAAGAGTGCTTCACTATCCCCTCTGACATACTCTTCTAAGCCACTGACCCTGATTCTGCAAACCTGGATGCTGAAAATGACCAAATTTATGCTGCAAGGATGACAATCATATCAAGACTTCTACCAGGCAGGGAGATGGTAAGAGGCCAAAGATCATGAAATACACTAGATTTCAAATATGTTAAAAGTGAAAAAAATGTACATCTTAGAATAGATGAAATACAGCATATAAATCACAGTGTCTATACTTAGCAATTGCTCAGCAGGAGATATACTAGGACTCCAAAATTTCTAGTTTTGATGGTGAAAAGGATGATGCTACTCCTGGCAATAATGCATGAGCTGGAAAGAGGATCCAATTTTGATGGAAAGCAGTAAAGTGTATTTTTCACATGCTGAACTGGAAGTGAAAGCAGGTCATCTAACACGTATTAAGTTAATGACAGTATACATTTCTATGTGGCTTTGAACTACCCTGGTCTTCATTTCTCTTCTGAATCAAATAGTGCATGATGAATTTACATTAAATTATATTCTGTTTTATTACTCATCTTCTGTTTTATGTGGATTGGTCTTGATTCCTCATTAAACTTTACTTTCCTTAAAGGATGCTGTATCTTAAACCTCCTTTCCTTCCCCACTGCTGCAGTACTATTGTACCTATATTAGGTTTGCCTAGCAAATATTAGGAGATTCAATAATTGAGAACAAGATGATACTTGAGTTAATGCAGGATGAATAATGATAACTAACATTTATTGTTACATGCTAGCCATTGAGATACAGCACTGGTCAAGTCTTACCCTTCACACTACACTACGTTCAAGGAATGACCACCCTTCTTCTCGTGATTATAATATACTCACCTCTCGGTGTCTTGTGTCTTGATTTGGTGATTCACAGGTCTGACTTTGACTGTTGATGGGAGAGCTTCTCTTAGCTGCAAAGATGGATGAAATCCCACCACAAATTTTATAAGTTTATATGTTATATAAGGTATTTTACTTCCTAAGTTCATTCCACTTTCAAATCAAAAACCTATTTTAATAGATCATTAAAACCTTGAAAGAAGACATTTAATAGCATATGTTGTAAGAGAAATCACATAACCTATTCAAAAATCTTAGCATTTCTAGGATATCAATATAGATTTCTTCATTTATTCAGTATGACTCAATAAGTTAAGGTGCTAAAAATTGGCCATACTAAAAATTATAACAGTTAACATCTACATAGTACCTAATATCTGTCAAGTCCTGTTCTAAGCGTTTTACATATATCAACTGATTCAACACTTACAATAACCCTGTAATAACTTATACTTCCAGACCCATTTTACAGATGAATATACTAAGAAACAGGGAATTTAACTTGCCCAAGGTCACTGACCCTTAGAAAAAGTTTCCAGCCCAGGCTACCTGGCTCCAGGTGCTTTATTGAACACATTAAGCTGCCCCTGAGGTAAGATTCAAACCAGTCACATCTTTACCAGAGGATCAATGGGAAGCCAAAACGACAGGCCCCATTTGAATTGGAATATTTTGGTGCTGAGAGGCAAAGTGATTTACCAAATCACAAAG
The DNA here is from genome assembly GCF_005190385.1 of Monodon monoceros. Lineage (NCBI taxonomy): Eukaryota > Metazoa > Chordata > Mammalia > Artiodactyla > Monodontidae > Monodon > Monodon monoceros. The sequence goes on from NW_021703772.1 coordinate 27,089,969, forward strand.
CAAGAGATCAGAGGAGTGCCACTCATGTGCCATTGTTTTTCTTCTGGCCATGCTAAGCTTAATTTTCCCTCAGTGGACACCATTTCAAGTCCAGAGGCATCAAGCAGCGGGTAAGGAACCCGCTGTGAATATCACTGAGAAGCACAGGGAGCAGGGAAGTGAATAGCTCAGGTGCTTTCATGGAGGGACATGATTCCTTAGTTTTTATACAAGTGTTAACCTCATTCCATCCATGGATTCTGAAGTAGGTCACTTCTGACTATGGCATCTTTACTTAGTTCCTTGATATCTGAATATTATGATAGACTGTTACTCTTTAATTTACAATTTATTTCAATAGTTCATGGATTATATACATGTAAATTGAGGGATTAGTCTACTTTTACTGTATGAAAAATTTCATCTTTTGAATGGCTATAATAAGCATGATTTGTCACTATAAGCATCTTATCACGTACATGAATAATATGCAACTCCTCAGTTTACAAAGTCCCTTAACATGCTATGAACCTTGCAAGTTTGTGTTAAGTTATAGGGGAAAATAAAGCATGTAAGAACTTGTTTATGGTTTCCTTCCCTTTACAAAGCTCTTTTCCATTCATAATCCTCCACTGTCTGCAGAAAAACCTTATAAAGTTAACTATATATATATATATATGTACACATATATATACTTCTGTATATACTTCAGTGTGTGTATACACACACACACACACACACACTTCTGTAGATTTCCCACACAATTTATCTCTTTTTAAATTTTGTTATTGATGCTAAAAGTTGGGCTGGGAATAGAAGTATGTAATTAAGCACTCTCTATAAAATGGGCACTTTATATGTATTTTTATTGACTCCGCTATGAAGCCATATAAGGTGGTATTTTTATCTCCATTTTAAAGAAATAGAAATGCTCAGGGAGGTGCGGTTACATACATGGTAAGAGATAGATCTGGGGTGGAGCATGAACTTTTCAGGCACTTTTCAAGCTATCATGTTGTACTCTTTCTACATTCGACAGTAGGACTATTGCATTGGACCATTCCTGTAGTGAAATGCCTTGATAAAAAAAAATCAAAAACAACCCACTAAGGCGAGATCGTTAAGGAGCTGCTACTCCATCTACCATAATGATGAAATAATAATGGCTACCACTTACTCACTTACTATGTGCCTGGCATTCTTCTAAGTAATGTTACATATATTAACTCATTTATTCCTCATGACAACCTTGTAAGTACTTGTAATGCTGTGTTTTGACCCCTACCCTATTTTACAGATGAGGAAACACAGGCACAGGACGTTTAAATGACTTAGCCAAAGCCACACAACTCAGCAGCATGTGCTCCTGGTTTAGACTTTCTCATCATGTAAATGAGCCCTGTACCTGGGGCACCTAGATAACTCCTGGAAGTTGTCTTCCTCTTGGTTTCTTAAGAGCAAATCATCCCATCGCTCTCACTCCTATGTATGCTGACACTGTCCCACTGGGCGTCTGAGTCACAAACCTGTAATGATGTTCCTGATGGGCTTCACCAGTGCTGTGAAGCCAGAGACTTCGGGCTGTCTGTGCTCCCACATGGGCTGCCATATAACAAGCCCACTCGCCAGTCGGAACGTGAGGTCAGATTCCTGGGAGAAGAGAAGATCTATATCCAAGAACTGGCTGAAGGGACCAGTCAATGCAACGGTTAACATCATTCACCCAATAGTTTGTGGCACAAACTACTGGGTGTAAGATAGGCTCAAGGATGTATTGTACAACATGGGGAATATAGCCAATATTTTGTAATAACTATAAATGGAAAGTAACCTTCTAAAATTGTATAAAAAAAGAACATCATTCACACGATTATTTTCAAAGCAGGCTGATCTTCAAGACCTTCCTTCTTCACTCTGATGAGTGTTTCTAGGGTAAACCAATAGCCTTAAATTATCATCATAACTACGATAGAAATCACGGTGGTCTGCTTTAGGCAAAATGAGTAATTAATAAAGATGCAGCTTTGGGCAGAGCATGAAACACACAATTATTGTTTTCTGTTAGCAATGACTGAGGCCTTTTTATTTCAAGGGTCTTGGCAGATCTCTTTACTTGTGGTTATTGTTATTATTCCTCTTAATGATTTAATTGTCCTTCTTTCTCCCTCATAAGGCAATATCCTCAGATGCTATTTTGACTTTCTATTCTCCAGGCTATCTCTTGTTCTTGCATTTCATGGAATCAGGAACATATAGTTAGACCCTTCTTAGCATGGTATTTTATACTGTTGCCTTCTCAACAATCTTTAATTCCCTGAGGGCAGCGATGTAGCCACAGCCCCTGTCATCATCACAATGCTAAATACAGCATTAGGAATTGGGTGCATGATAAGTACTTGCTGAACTGTACTTACTTTACAACTCGCACTCATTCGGTTATCTACAACTGAAGGTCTCTTCCAGGGAGTACATTCTCTGCTTCATCATTACATCATTTTGAGTGGCTGAGATGTTTAAAATGCAATTGTATAAGTACAAATGTATGACATTCTGAGGTTACATTTTCAACAACTCAGCCTCTCAAAACAATGTAGAGATGGAAGCAGAGAGAGTGATTGCAGATTAATGAACATAACTGAAACCAGGAATTCACAGGGTGGTGATTTGCAACGTGGCTTGTATATTATAATCACCTGGGGAGCTTTTAAAACCTAGGAGGCCCAGGCCCCACTTCCTCCCCTAACCAGACCAATTAAATTAGAATTGCTGTGAGGTTTTCTTGAGTTGCCCCTGGTGACTCTCATGTGTAGCTATGGTTGAAAATCACCGGTCTAGAAGGAGGAGAGCTGGAAAGAAATTGAAAAAAAGAAAAAAACATTTATTCTGCAAATGGTGAATCAATGTAGCTCAAAGGAAGCTTCAACTGGAAAGGCTAGATGAAATCCCTGAATAAATCTCCACGTTGGTAAAGAGGGGACTCTTCTGTAAGCTATAGGCCAAGATCCTGGCACCACAGCAGTACCCATGATGGAAAAGCATCTAGTGTCAGTATTGGAAAAGCATTTGTTCAAATTCACGCCACTTTCATACAAATATTTATAGACCACCTACTGTGTACCTGGTCCTATTCTAGGTTCTGGGATACAACAGTGAACAAAGCACACAAAAATCCCTGTTCTCCAGTGCAAAGGAGAAGTAAAGCAGGGAAAGGGAAGTGTCAGACAAGGTGCTGGTGTTTTAGACAGGAAGGCCAGGGAAGCCCTTCTTGTGCAGGTGACTTTTGAATAAGGATCTGAATGAAATGAAGGAGCTGCCAAGTAGATATTTCCAGAAAAAGCATTTTGTGAAAAGGGATCAGCAAGTGCAAAGGTCCTAAGTATATCTTGTGTGTCAAGAAACAGCCAAGAGACTGCGGGCCTGGAGTCAAGCGAATGACAGAAGAGTAGAAAAAAATAAGATTGGAGACGTTTTTGAATTCCAAATAATATAGGGCCTGATAGTCATAGTAAGGACTTCAATTACTGAGTAACATGAGAAGTCCCTGGAGGGTTTTGAATAGTGGAATGACATGACTCGATGTATGTTTTGAGGATCACTCAGGCTATTGAGAATAGTTTGAGAAAGGGCAAGGGAGGAAAGAGACTAGGGAGCTATTATTATCAACTAGGTAAAAGATCATTAGACTAGGGTATTAGTAGAGGGCAAAATGAGAAGCTGTAGATTCCGGATGCATTTTGAAGGTACAGTTTATAGAATTTGTTAATTGACTAGAGGTAGAGTGTAGGAAAATGAGATGTCAAAGATTTTTTGGCTTTGCCACTGATAAAGATGGGCAAGATAAAGGAGGAACAGGTTTGGGGATATCAGGAGCCTAGTTTTAGACATGTTAAGTTTGAGAGGCCTGTTAGACATTCAACTAGATATACTGAGTAAACAACTAGATAGATCCGAAGTTAAGGCGAAAGCAACCCCTTTCCCTTGAAATGGACATGGGGAAGTCTGCATGGTATCATGTGTGATCCAGCAATCAACGAATTAACCATGATCCAGCAATCAGGGAATTAACCGTGTGCAAAGTATATCAGATTTGTCTCCAGAAATGTAGAATGCTAAATCACAATTGATCTGGTTTTGACAATTTCTTAGTTTCAGAGATTGGTCCTTTTCCACATTTCTTCTAAGTAATCTTGGCACAAATAAAACTCCAATGGACATTGCAACAGGAAGTGGGCTCTCTTAAACTGACATCCTGACCTTTAACCTCTGCTCTATCCACTCAGTGACAGTTACTGTCATCATTTTGTTTTGTTTGATATACCCCCAACTAGACTGTATATTTCTTGAAGACAAGTTGAGATCTCCTTCTGGGCATTTTTCCTTGAACATTAATACATAATTGTTGATTGAACATCAATACATAATTGTTGATTAATTGAGCATGTTACAGTCTCCAAATAACACCAAATAAATCTGATCATTCTTTAGGCCTGAACACCTGCAGAATGGATGGCCAGTTCTTATGTTGATATGCTCCTTTGTAAGTTCTCTTAAGTTGGCTGAATGTATAAACTCTGGGTCACTAATTCCTCTTGTAAAATCCCCTTTCTTGGGTCACCCAGTGTGATATATACACATATGCACACATGAACAGAAACTCTGTAGTTGGAGAAGGTACTCTATCATTCAAACAGCTGTGGGGTGGGTGGTCTAGAAAGGTTCTGAGAAAACCCAGAAGGTGTAAAAAGTCAAAGAATCAACATTTCCACAATGTTGCTTGCAATGAAAGCCTGTTTCCACGATGACATGAAGCAATTCTAAATGTGTTTACTAGTAGCTTAGAGACATCTACTTAAACAACTATTATTTTAAATTCTGTTTTAAAGTTGTTTACTTCAGACATACGAATTTTATAAAAATCTCCTTGAGGGCTTGGATTTTGTTTTGTCCCCTGCCGTTTTTCTCCAGCACTCTGAACAGTGCCTAGCATGTAGTAGGCACTCAATAAATATTTATGGAAGGAATAAGTGATTAGGATCAAATCAAGAAAATGTTGGCAGCACAGTTAAAGTAGATTCCTTAGTTGTAACAAATGTTCATCATTTAATAATATATTTGACAGAATTTTCAGATTATTGATTTCATGTAAAATATTTGAGCTAGTTATAAAGTAAAAACATAAAAATGCATTGAATTATACACTGTCTTACAAAAGGATGAGTCACTTAGATTATTTGCTAATTAGTAAACTAATTCATTCAATAAATATCAATTAAATGCCTACAAAACACAGACACTACATTAGCTACCCAAGATACAATGATAATTCCTATTCTCAAACCATCTGGAATCCAGTAGAAGAGATGGACAGATAAAGAGATAATGATAATAAGAAACTAAAAATAATAAAAATATGTCTAATATATTATAGAGACAGAGAAGGAGGGAGGATAGATCTTGAATGAAGTCATAAATGATGAGTAAGAATTTTCTAGGCAGAAGGGTAGGGTAGGAGGGTATTCCAGGTGACATGACCAGCATGAAATAGGCCTGGAACAAAGCATGTTACGTTCTTAGGGAGACTCCAAGCATTTGGAGCTCATAGGCAGGAGAGGTAACCACGTAGGTCATGGAGGTCCCAGTTACCACACTGGAGAGCTAGGGTTTCATCCTCTGTATAATGAGAAATCAACAAATTACTTTAAGTATGTTAGTGATATGTTCAGATCTGCATTTTAGAGAGATCACTTTGGTGCTGAGGCTGGATTTTATGAGACGAGCCAGGAGACTGTAAATCCAGTTAGAAAGTGGCCCAGGTAAGAGGCCCAAGCAATGGATGATGAAATCTTGGGTTAAGGAGGATAATAGGGATGAAGAAAATTAGGTAAATTTGAGAAATATTTAAGAGACAAAATGAGTAGAACTCTGTGATTAGTGGAATGTGTAGGTAAGGATGAAGGAGTAATCAAAGGAAGTGCCTAGGTTTTGAGTTTATATGAATGGGTCCATCACCTGAAATACAGAACATCAGGACAATGGCTCATTCCAGGGGAAATCTGAAATGCTCTTAGATTATCCATCTGGAGAAGCTAGTTGACAAGTTGGTCTAGAGGTTAGGAAAGGAGACTACTTTAGACATATTAAATTAGGTGACCTCAGCCTATTAGGACACAAATGGTAAATGAAGCAGGAGGGGAGGTCTCCAAAGAGAAGACAAAGTGAGAAGTGCAAAGGGTCTAGGTTGCATCTCTGGAGAACCACAATGTTAGAGGGGCAGGCAAAGAAGATGCGCTCTCAAAGGAGATAGAGCAGATAGCCAGGGATGCAAGGAGAACTAGCAGAGTGTGGTGCTACCAAAGGAATAAAAAACTTCAAGAAGAAAGGATTGTAAGTTCAAATGCAGCTAAATTTTAGTGAAATGAAGACAGCAAAATAAATATTAGGTTCAATAGCTCAAGGTTGTTCATGACCTTGATGAGAAGAGTTCTGGCACAGAAACAAAAGAAACAGTATAGTTTTGTACAAAGTCAGATGGAATTGGGTTTGAATCCCACCTCGGTTACTTAAATGAGCTTGATTATTACCTCTCTGGGCCTCAGTTTCCTCTTTGGTAAAATGAAGACAAAGATATCCACCTTCCTGTGGGTGTTTGTAAAAATGAGAAATGACATGTGAACACTTCTGTTACCTAATAGAGGAAAGCAGAGCAAGTGGAAGGGATTGAGGAGGTGTGGAAGTGGAGGCACAGGCTCATGCCTAGACTGGATTTCAGCCCTTCATGCCTCCTGCAGTACTATGTCCTATAAGAGCCTCAACATAAAACATTGTCTATGTGAGCACAGAGTGGGGACTCGAGGGAATCATGACAAGTGGGGCAGCACACGGAGCTTGAGACCACAATTTGTAGAAACAACAGGCTGGATTGTTGTCTGGTTTTACCCCAGGAGCATGCAGATCTCTGGGCCTGGGATAGAAAAGGTGGCTTTCGGTCTTGATCTGGGGCTGGAGTTCTGAAGGACAAATGCAAAGGAAGAATAGGGAGAAAAGGCCATTAAAGGTGCTGGTGAGGAGTTGACATGGGTACAGTACGGAGAAGGTAGGTAAGGCCTGATAACTAGCAGGCAAATAAAAGATCTAGGTCAGTGGATCTCAATCAGGGGCAATTCTTACCCCTCCCCACCCCTTAAGGACATCTGGCAATGTCTAGAATCATTTGTGGTTGTAACAGTTCGGAGGAAGGAGGTACTACTGGCATCTAGTGGGTAGAAGCCAGAGATGTCAGTAAATATCCTACAAAGCACAGGACAAAGAATTATCTGGCCCCAAATGCCAATGGTGCCAAGATTGAGAAACCCTGATCAAGGGATTGTTCATTCCTCACTACACTGATAGAAGCAAAGCCCTTGCTCAGAGGAAAAAAGCGTTGTGGTGAAATGTATTGACTCATTAATATTTTTTGTTCCCTATGGCATCTAGAACAAAATTTCTCTCATAGCAATAATAAAATGATAAAACAATAATGCTAGTTATAATAGCCAACAGTAATTGTTACAATACTATGTATTAATCGCTGTGCAATGTTTCACAGGCATTGTTTTACTTCCTTATAAATACTCCAATCCCAGGCCATAGGTAAAACTTGGGGACGTTGAGCCAGCTTTCCTCGCTATCTGTGTGGTCTCCCCTGAAGGAAGATCTGGCTCCCCTTCTACTAATAATTCATAATGTCAATAGCAATAAAATGCCAACACTAAAAACTACCATTTGTTAATGCCTTTTTGTGTGTCAGGTTGAGCACTTTAATTTGTTTAATCCTCACAATGCTCCATAAAATTATTCTTATGTTCAATTTATACTTGAGAAAACTGAGGCTTAGAGAAGTTAATTGCTCGATGTCTTTCCTACATAGAATAGGAAGCAGCAAGCACTGAATTCTAACACAGGCCTATCTGTTTCCAAATGTTGGACTCTCAACATGTTTTCAAATAAAATTATAGCCATTCCAGCCACTCCTATACTTCCACATTTTTTTTTTTTTTTTTGCAGTACACGGGCCTCTCACTGTTGTGGCCTCTCCCGTTGCGGAGCACAGGCTCACAGACGCGCAGGCTCAGCGGCCATGGCTCACGGGCCCAGCCGCTCCGCGGCATGTGGGATCCTCCCGGACCGGGGCACGAACCCGCGTCCCCTGCATCGGCAGGCGGACTCTCAACCACTGCGCCACCAGGGAAGCCCCTTCCATATTTTTTAATCCAGAGGATCTCTCTCTACAAATAGACATGTTATAGGCTATCTTTTTTTTTTTTTTTAAGGAGCTTTCTTTCTTGCCCTTTCTGTTTTGGGGACTATGTACCTACGTATAATTGCTACTTTTAGCATCTGGATCAGCTTGATAATAACTTGGGTTTATTTAGTGACAGTCATTACATATTTATTGATTGCCTCATATATGCCAGACACTATTCTAGACACTATCAGATAGAGTTGTGACCTGGACAGGCAGTGTCCCTTTGCTGGAGAACCTCTGTTCTGGTGGGGTTGATGGGCAACAAACACGTAAACAAACACATAAAATAATTTCAGGTACTGATAGGTGCTAAGAAGGAAACAACAAAAAATGTAGAGTTATGTCCTAGTGGCACTAAAGTAACCAGGGAAATACTTTGAGTTGGTAACATTTGAGTTGTGAGTAAATTGATGAAAAGAACATGGCCATGTGAAAATCTAGGGTGGAAGGTGGCAGTAAATGTTTCAGATAGAAGGAAAAACCAGTGCAAAGGCCTGAAAGCAAAAACAAATGTGTTGAGTTTGAGGATAAGTCTCTGGGGAGCCTGCAACTTAGTGAACAAGAGAGAGGCCAGTGAGATGGAGGGAGATGAGGCCAGGTAGCGGGGCACGAGGCAGATCCTGCAGATCCTGCAGATCCCACAGGTCAGGGGGACCGTCTCAGTTAAAGTAATGCTTTCCATTAAGTGTAACCTTTATCAAAGACTTTTAAAAATAGAAAGTGTAATGCTTTTAAAGCATCAATTTAATTTAACAACATTTAATATCTTTTGATAATTCTGATAGACAATGTGGCCAGTGCATGTGAAGCATTTTGGGGACTTACAGGTAGTTTCAATTCTAGTCCTACCAGCCATGGAACAGAGTCAATCAGATTAAGATCCAAATATTCTATTAAAGAACAGTTGAGCATATTAATTCCTTCTTATCTCTTATCAGAGCACTTAGATGGAATACTGTAATTTATTCATTCACAGAAGTTCTTGATTTCTTTCCATGTACTTGATTTTGTTTTCTACGTACTTTCCATGCATTATGTCTTCATATATATTCACCCTGTGTTTGAATATCCACGATTTTATGCAATGGAGGATCCGAGAGGTTAAGTAATATCAACAAGATGACACAGCTAGAAAGTGGTAGCACTATGATTTAAAATAATATTGTCTCTTTCAGATCCAAGGAGTACATGTATATAATTGTATTTTAATACAATTTGTTTCCATGTAATACTATGTTTTGTACTTTATGCATTTAAAAGTATTTTGAAAAGCAAATCTTAGATTGTACACCAAAATATCAAAAAGTCCACAGTAAAAACTGTTCCAGATCTTGCATTATAATAGAAGTAGCTACAACATGCTGTAGAAATACAAAGGAGATGGTGACTAAACCTACATGGCAAAGGTCAGAGGAAAAGCTTCATGGAAATGATGACACTAAAGTTGAAGTTTGAAGAACCATGAAGGGAACAGAGGAAGGAAAGGAGGGCGGAGCAAACAGCAAGGGCATATTCAGGGAATGGTTCACAGGGCTCCCAGAACTGGATCACGAGGTGGCCAGCAGGGATCGGCAGTTCATCAGTTAAGACAGGATTTAAGCCCCAGATCACAGTTGACTATATGCCATGTTTAATATATTGGGTATTATCTTGGGCCAGATGGAGAACCACTAAAGACTTCTGAGTAGGACAATTGTGGTTTTGAAATAACATTCAATAGTTTAGTATAAAAACAAAGCTCTCCATGTCTTGGCTTGCTATAAGATCATACAAAGACATGGATGCCAAATACAGAAATATCATTTGAAGCAAACCCTCATCTGACTTCTAGTTCCCCTTAGCCCTCACCAGCTTTCCGCTTACCTTGATTCTGTGTACCAGAGGAGCAAACAGAAACACAAAGAGCTCCACAGTAGCCATGGAGTTCTGGAAGATCTTCCATCGGTTGTTTTCTTCTTCATCATTGGAGTTGTTTTGGCAAGGCTGCCCTGGAGAGCCCTGGTTTTCAACCTGGTGGATGAAAGCACTGCTGCTGCCACCCCAGCTGGAGCCTCGGTCTGTGCCCCCAAAACGCTCGCTGTTGCAGTCCTGGGGGGCCTCCAGGAGCATCCAGTGCAGGGTATGAAGGAGCTTTGTCTCAGCGACACCCAGTTTATCCTGGTGGCCTGCATGGGACAACAACACAGCTAGGTTAAGGTAAACTCTGTGACCAGAACAACAGGTGTCAACCTTGGGTGTGGGAAGAACATCCTTGCTTTGTTCTGTGGCTTGATTTCCTGGGAGAAACTAGCATTTCTCTACACCCCTTACAGCCACTGCTGAAAGGGTTCACTCTTGCTTTGGGACTTTCTAACTGGCTGCAATCCCTGCAGAATGATATGCTGACACAGGGAAAGAAACTGCATGCATCACATCTCTTCAGTCAGATACCCACATATATTTCCAAATAAGCAGCATAGTAGTTAAGAGTATGGGCTTTGAGGATAACAGCTACTCCATTTTAGACAGTGTGATTAGGATAGGCCCCTCTATAAAGGTAACATTTGAGCAGAGACACAAATGAGGGGACAGAACTGGATGGAGAAGATCTTGGAGCAGATGGCTAGGACATAATGCCATGTGGGAAAAGCAATCTGCAAAATAATCTAAACAAGAAAAATAATATGTATGTGCATGCATGCACACATACACATAATACCACGAAGTTGGGAAAAGATCTGGTGGGGAATATGACAAATTCATGAAGGTGGTTGCTTTAGGCATTGGGAGGACAAAGGGACAACTCTGATTAGGACTCATCTTGAACAGGTGAGAGAGAGTCTTTAGCTTCTCTATAACATTCTAATGTTTAAACGGAGAATACATTCACATATTCTTGTAAGGTTAAAAAGTTAAAACAAAGAGAGCTAGTTCCCTCATTGGTAAAATGGAGATAACAATGACACCAACGTGAGGGAGATTTTGTCAGAATTAAATGAGAATGTGTGCCCAGTGCCTGGAAAAATAGTCAGTTATACAGGTTGTTATTGTGAGTGTTATTATGAGTCACCATGAGTGAGGACAATGGTACGTCATGAAGAAGGAATGTAGCAGCACCAACCTAGCTTGTTTCTGTTTGACAGCAGGGTTGCAGTGCAGTGCAGGACATGAGGCAAAGCAGCTTGTACCAGTTCCCATCTGGAAATGCTCTGGATGGCTTCAGAGAGGGCCGGAGAGAGGCCATGCAGCTTGTTTTCTACCAACACTCGTTCAAAGGACTGTAGATACCAAAAAAAAAAGTAAAATAAGAAATTAGAGATTCTGATGAGTGAAAAAATAGACAACACAGTACTGTATACCCAAAAAGATATGTATCACTAGACCAAATTCTTTAGAGTGCCCGCACATTGCATTTCATTGTATGTGTTGACATGAAATGAGCCAGTGATAATTTCCTATTGTCTACCCATTTTCACGTTTTTGATCCAAAGTATATGGCTTGAATTATTAAATGATTTTTATTTCCACCAAAATAAGCTCCCGTCAAAAGGAGTACAACAACACATTTAGCTGTATGAAGGTTTTGGACGTAATATTTTATAAAATGATCCTGGGTAATTGAAAGGAGCTATCACAACTGCAGACCAAGGTGAAATGTCTTTTGTGAAAGTGTCTTGAGGTACAGAATTTATGTGCATGGGCAACAAGTGTTAAATAAGATCCAACTGTTTCAAGAGATCTGATTTTGGGGTCTCTGAGTTATTCCATGTCCCTAGCAATGATGTGGCAGAGGACACTCCTTACAGAATGCCTAAAACCATAAAGATTGTTCATCTAACTGTTGAATAAAGAGAGAAAAGGAGGGAAAGAAGAAAGGAGGGAGGGCGGAGGGAATAAGCCATTTTTGCTTTGGTGGTTTATTAAATCTTCTATCCTGGCCAGGGATACTTTCAGCAAGTGAAGCACCCCACCCCCAAGCCTCAGAACAAGTTGACCTACTGAGTTGTTTTTTCTCTTTGAAGGTGAAGGAGGATATCACTATAAGGTGTTGGGGAAAGTGCAGCTACCAAATATCAGAATAAAGTTAATAAACATTTGACTTGTATGAACAGAACCTGCTTGCTACTTGATGTCCCAAATGGTCTAGAGAACTGTGTTCTCCCCGAGTGGTCAGAATACCAGTCCCAAGTGCTCAAGCTGTGTTATTGGAATTATTAGGATATCTGAGAAAAAATATGGCCTAATACAGAGATTCTCCAAAGAAAGCTATTTACCTTTGATTCAAGAAAAGAAAATACATTCACCTTCATAATGAAAGGCATGCTGAGGTTTGGCAAGGAGTTCAATCAGAGATGTAGTCTTTGGGGTTTTCTTAAAGAAACCAGATAAAGGCAGTCCAAATACTTTAAAATTCCTCAGCCCTCAGGGATCTAAGTATTCGTTAAGTAAAGGGTGAGTATGTTAGACATTAAAAGATTATAAAGAATTTATACAGTCTTGATGAATATACTCTCAGAGGATGAGTTATATATTTTATAATCTCAGGAAGCTTTAGATACTTAATGCCATTTTCTTCTTAAATGTGACTAATATAACTTTTTGTAATTTTAAACCTTGGCAATTGTTTTCTATACTTACATCACTCTCTATCTATCTGTATCTATGAATGGGACTTACTTGATATTGTGTGACAACATTAAAATGTCAGACATATCTTTGCCAAGAACAGAAAAGTCAGGGTTATTTTAAGCTAGTATAACTGTAAGCGTGATTTGAGGAAGGCGCAGAGATTGCAGGTGCCAAATTACTTTAACTTGAGCTAAGTACAACAAATCCCATTAAAAGGTCCTTATTTAAAAGTTGGTTAGATTTAAAAAAATATCTGTGACAATTCTGAAGGGCATGAAATGCAACCAAAAAAATTCTTATTTGAGCATGTGCTGTGCACGTATGTGCGTGTATGGGGAGAGGTGTTTGACTTTCCAGTTGGCTTCCATAATAGTGTGTGGCCCTAACACATTTCAGAGCTCCTTACTAGAAGGTCATTTATCATCTATCAAGTCATTTGCAAATATCATGGCAATATCCAAATGGGTAGGTTTCCACTTTTAGGTTATAATATAGGCAATGTAAAGACCTTTATGTGAGCTCCAAGTTTTAATGAAGTCTTTGAAAAGCCCATTTTAATTTTGCTTCACGTTTTTGTGTCTTCTCAATTTGTAAAAAGACAATCTGTAAGTCATGGGATTCCCTTAGAATCTCAGGACAAGTGCACTGTATTTTGCATAAATATTAATAGCATTATTTTCATAATTATTTCATATCATCCATTTCAGACTTGCACAAAAAATGGAAGACATAAAAGTTCAGAATTGCATATTACTTTGAGTAGGTCATAGGCTCTCATTTTATGAGCTTCCATTATATAACAGTTTTGATTTTGTTGATTAAGGATTTGACTTATTATACTTGTCCTCATTCTGTTATCTTTCCACACTCTCTTCTACTGCTCTACCCCTCCCCACTTAGGGCCTTTAGATTTGCTTTCCCTCTGCTCTGCCCTCAGCTATTTCTCCCTCCCTTCCTTCAAATCTTTGTCCAAGGGTCACGTTAGCAGGCAAACCTGTCTATCCTCTACTTCTAACATGAAACCTCCCCCCTAGTGCTCCTTAATGCCCTTTCTTGCTTAATTTTTCTCCATAGCGCATATCACCACCTGGCTGGCTATGTATTTTACTCATTTATGAGTGGCCTATCCCCCTCCCAGTAGAATGCAAACTCTATATTTGTTTTGATTATTGCTCTATCTCATCATCTAGAACTGTGCCTGGCACATAGTAGGTGCTCAATAATATTTGCTGAGTGAATTAATATATACAGTACAATTTAAATTCTTTCTTTCAAATTACCACACAGTATATGCAAATAGTCATTAAATGGTGAATATCACATACCACACAAGAGGCTTCATATTGCTTCCCCAGTTTAGGCCTCAAAAATGCACTGAAAAATTAATAGAAATAATCGTTTTAAACACAAGTAAAATTATTATTAGAGCATCCTTATGACATATTTTCAACGAATAAGACATAGTGTTATGAAACAAATTTCACGCCTCCCTATGGCTTGCTAAAGGGCGGGTATTAAACAGCTGACAACATTTGCTTTTATGTGTGTGATTACATACATGAAAAAGCTGTGGATTTCTACGTTTTCTGTATCCAGTCTTATTCTGAAGACTTCTTACCTAATCGGATTCTAAATCACCAATGGTCAGAAGCGTTGCATTACTCATGTGTACCGTCATTTCAAAAACTGAAAACTGAACACAGTTTGTGGCATATGATTTTCAGAATCTAATTTCTTATCTGATAAATCTCTAAAATAATAATAATTAATAATGGAAACCTTGTTTCCTGTTTATGGAAATAGGTTTCAGGTTTTTCCAAGAAAAAAAAATTTATTAAAAATGATTCTTCTCAGAGGCTTTAACCAGGAAGATTACACTAGCTGAATCCGAGCAAAAATGGTTAACAAGTGGGCATAGCAGACATTCAACAAACAGGAGCTGGAAAAACAACAGGTCACCGGGCCGGAATTACAGCAGGAGATGGAGGGGGAATTGGACACAGGAGCACAACCAGTCATAATTATCTTCCCTAATTCCCCGCCCCCTCCCCCTAGGCTCTCTGCCCTCTCACCCCCTAAATAATGTATATATTTATTCTACAGCTGCCAACCTGCTAGCCGTCAAACTTCACTGAAATATTTTTTAAATGCGTGTTTTTACGCGGGTGCAGAAGGCTCGATTTCCAGCCCCAGAGAGGGAGCTGCAGGCTGTGGCGCGGCCTCGGCAGCAGCGGCAGCGGCGACGACGAAGACGACCCAGGCGGCCCCAGGAGCGCTCCCAGCCCAGGGCGGCCCACGGTGCGCCCTCTGCGCCCCTCACCTGGTTTGCCGCCACAGGAAGGTCTGGATGGGCAAGGGGATGCCGCGGCCGCTGTCTTGCTCTTGGCCCTCGGAGCTCTTCCTCTTCACCATGATGGTGGCTCCTGGGAGTTCCACTGCAGGACCCAGCGCTGGCTCCTCGCTAGCCGCCGCCGCTTCCTCCCGCTGCTCTCCCCAACTCTCATCCCCTCCTTCCCTGAGGCAGAGCAGACGCTCTCCGCCCTGATCCCCCGTCCCTCTCCCCTTCCCCAGCCCCTCCCCGCGCGTGGAACATGGCTGCGGGAGGAGGGGAGGGCTGGAGGAACCGAGGAGCGAGGACGGAGGCGCTCGGAGAAGCTGTCCGCCTCGCCGCCCCCGCGCCCTCTCCTTGCTTTCAGCACCTCCCACTGTGGACAGCGGCCCGCGCCGGACAGGGGTCAGGTTGCGCAGCAGTGGGACGGCCAAAAGGGTCCCAGCTCGGCACCGCGCAGCAGGTCCCCTGCGTGGCCTCTTTAGCCCCCAGAATTCGGCTTCCTCCCCTCGGAGCTGCACCCCAGGAGTGTCCCCTGTCCTGCTTCCCAACCTTGGCAGCTGAAGAACTGTCACGTTCCGGGGAGGAGGAGCTTTGGAGAACCGCAGAGCAGTCGCTATAACCCTGGCATCCTTCGTACCTCCGGCAAGGAGGTCAGGAGTCCACCCTCGGGATTCAGCAGAAGGAGCACATGAAAATTATTAGAAGTCTAAACCAGGAAGGAAGCAAGTTTGGCAAAACAGAAAGCTTGAAAGTTCTCTGATATGAGAATTTATTGTGAAAGGGTAACCACAAGAAAGTAACCATGCTTGTTTCGCCAAAGCAGAAATACTGCCAAACTAACCAGTTGTATCAGTTAATTACAACTTGAGAAAGAACATTGATATTCATGTTCATTCCATTGATATCTGCCATTTTACTTGAGTTGTCATAGTCAAAGCCCTGTACTATAGTTTATAAGTAGATTATTGTTAGATGTTTTATCTGGCAGTAAAACAAGTAGGGGGTGGGGTCAACAGTGAAGCAGTGTGAGTAAAAAACCATTGCTGTGGATCCAAATACTTGCAAATGAACATAGTCATACACCATTTTGAGCAAAGGTATTGGTGTGATCCACAAAATGGAGAATCAGACACCCCAGGGCCTAATCTCAACAGATAGAAATATCTTCTATTAACTACATGTGTGTCTACACCATATAGAGACAACTATATGGTATGTATTGGTATTTTCAGTCACAGAAATAAATTCTTCGTTTAATTTCTTAAAGTTTTTTTTTTCCTTTTTAACCATTGGACAAAGAATCTTATAATTAGTATCAGCAGCTCTGTGAGGAGGAAAAAAGATAACAATGATGTTTTATAATATCAATGAGGAAGTTCATTTCTTAGAATTATGTGATAGTCATGTTTTTTTCAGTTATTCATAGATACTTTCCATTGCTTAAAATTATAAATATTTAGGGCTAGGACATACAAAGGAAACTTAGAGACAGTCCACTCCTATTTCCAAATTGTACTGATAAGGGTGATGAGGCCTAGGGTTATGAAGTGACTTCCTAGCTGGTTAATGGTTAGGACCCAAAGGAGAAGCAAGTCCTTATGATTCTCATCACAGAGCTCTTTTCTTTTATAGGCTATATGGTAAATAGGTTTTCTCTCTCATGCCAACTCAGATCAATTGGTAGGGCCTGGCTGTTGAGAAAGACTGTGGAGATAAGGCCCAGGTACTTCAAGAAAAGACTGTTGTTATTGATTAGTGCTGTCTGCTATGTGAACAGCATAGGAGAAATTACACACATTTGTTACTTCTCAAAGGTATTCTTTATACACGATCTTTGAGCCTAACTTTCAATATTTCTTCTGCCTCGCTCGTAGCTGCCATCACTCACAATGTTACTTAATGTCGTCAAAGGTATTCTACCCTAAGAGAGGTAATATGTCTCAGTGTACCAGACTTAGATTTGATCATTGGGAAATATGTCATTCTTAGTTTGGATCTTCATTGGGTTTTCTTGAGCTGTTTCTCATTTCTCATGTTGCTAAATGTCTTGGGCTTCTGCATTATTATGATGTGACCTGTCTGACTAGGATCTCAAAGCTGCCAGAGCAGGGCTAAAGCTCTGAGTACAGGCTGACTCCAGTTTTGCTTCTCTTGAAGTCATCTTTTAATATGAATCTTGAAACAAAGAAAGATAGATTCTAAATAGTTTATTCATATTTACTGAGTCCATTTTATATGCCAAGCACTAATCTATATAGATTCCTGCCCATAAGAAACTCACTGTATTGAAGGGAAGACAGATAGGTAAAGAAAAGGGTACAATGGGAGACATGATACAAATTTACTTATGAACAAAGGGACAAGGCAGAAAATGTGGGCAAGAATCAGATGGAGAAAGATTTTGTATGGCAGGCTACAAAGTTTGGATAGGAAGATTTTAAGCAGGGCAGTAAACACTTCATTTCCATTCGAAAGTGATTGATATGACTGGAATGTAGAAGTTATTTGAAATAGGCAAGAGTTGTATGTGGGAACCTAAGTCTGGAGATTAGAAAAATATCCTGAGATCCTGAACTAAGGACATGGCAACAGAGCTAGAGATAAGGAGATGAGTTTGAGTGGACTTGCAGAGGCAGAATAGATAGGACTTGATAACAAAGTGGGCATGGGGAAAGAAAAATAGCACAGTGGTTAAAAGCTTAGGTGTTGAGCCAGACAGTTTTGACTCTAGCCCTACCTCGTATTAGATATAACAACCTGGGAAAGGTTCTTCACTATGGTTTTCAAGTAATTGTATTGATACTTTCTCCATAGAGATGTTGTGAAGATTAATGTTAATACTTGTAAAGAATTTAAGAGAGTCCCTGATCTATACTAAGCCTTCAGTAAATATCAGTTGAAGCTCTAAATTTTCTATTTTGAGCAACTGAGTAATGATGATCTCATTCAAAGAGAGAAAAAGTTGGCAAGGAGAATCATGTTCTTATTTTATGAGTGTGTATGGAAGAATTAATTAGTTTTCCTTGAGTAGCTATTGGAAATTCCAATGGATACCATCAGGAGGCAGCTAGAAATATGGATGTGGAGCCCAGAAGGGTTAACGGGGTAGGATAGATTGATTAACACTGTATAAAAGATAGTGAAACCATGGAAGTAGATAAAGTAATTCAGGTGAACATGTGGAAAGAGAAAAAAAGAGCCCAATTTGGAAGTATAGGGGACAACTTTAGTCTTTTGTCACCAAAGATGTTTTTAGGAGGTGACAGCATAGGATAGGATAGTGGGGTAGGCAAAATTCTAAGATGGCCCCCAAGATTCCTGCCCCTTGCTAAACATACACATCTTCTCCAAGTTATTAATAAAACCCATACTAACCTAGGTGCTGCGGTGAAACAATTTATATAAACTTTAAGATTTTTTAAAAATTATTAATAGACTTTATTTCTGAGGGCAGTTGTGGTTTAAAGAAAGAATACACAGACAGTTCTCATATATTCTCTCTTTTCCAGCCCACAATTTCTCCTTTTAACAACTTGCATTGGTATGGTACATTTGTTATTATTGATGAGCCAATCTGATACATTATTAACTAAATCCATAGTTTACATTAGTGTTCACTCTTTATGTTGTAGAGTTGTATAGGTTTTTCCAAATAATGTCATTTATTCATCATTATGATATAGAGTAGTTTCATGCTTTAAAAATTTTCTCTGCTCCACCTAATTCCTCCCTGCTCCTCCCCAGCTCCTGGCAACCACTAATCTTTTCACAGTCTCTATAGTTTTACCTTTCCCAGAATGCAATATAGTTGGAATAATACAGTACGTAGTTTTTTCTGACTGGCTTCTTTCACTTAGCACTTAAGTTTCCTTCATGTCTTTTTGTAACTTGATAGCTTATTTATTTTTATTGCTAAGTAATATTCCATTTGTATGGCTGTACCACAGTTTATTTATCCATTCATCTTTTTTTTTTTTTGGCCGTGCTGCATGGCTTCTGGGATCTTAGTCACCCCACCAGGGTTTAAACCTGGGTGCTTGGCAGTGAATGCATGGAGTCCTAACCACTGAACCGCCAGGGAATTCCCTATCCATTCATCTATTGAAGGACACCTTGGTTGCTTCCAATACTTGGCAATTATGAGTAAAGATGCTACAAACATTTTGTGTGCAGGTTTTTGTGTAGATGTAAGTTTTCAACACATTTGGTAAAATACCTAGGAGTGCAATTGCTGGACGATTTTTTAAGACTGATTAGCTTTGTAAGAAACTGTCAAACTGTCATCCAAAGTGTCTGTACCATGGAATTTTTTTTAAAATAAGAGATTTGGACATATTTATGGGCCAGAATTAAAGGGTCATTTTAGAAGGAAATGTTGAGCATATTTAAGAGAGAGAATAATTAACCAGGTTCTGGAGCACAGCTGGATTTATCATTCTTTGGCGGAAAAATAATTCCTAGGATGGGAGATAAAAAGGAAGAATAGTAGAGTCTAAGTTAGAAGGAAAAGAGGAAGAATGAGAATATGAGAGTGTTCAGGCTTGATGGCCTATGTAAGCTGTGTAGTAATCAATAAGGTCATTTTTAATGAGTGATATTTAATAGATAAAAGTAGGGTATTTGTCAGAAAAATATTAATAGCAGGTAGCATATATTGAGTACTCATTATATGTCAAGGTCTGTTTTAAGTGTATCAATCAATTGATCCAAAAAACTCTGCTGTCAAAACTTAAAGTAGAGAAAACTGAGCCACAGAAAGGTTACATAACCTGCCTGAGGTTACACAGTAAGTGCTAAAAGAAACTGTGAAGTCTGGCTTCAAAGTTATACCCTAACTTTCTATTACAATACTGAGTATTGTGAAGTTTTGAGGGTTTGGAAGAAGTGCTATGAATCATGTAAATGAGAGCTACCTAAGGACATACGAAAGAACTTCTCTGTTAATGGTAGAAGATGAAGAAGAGCTAATGGTCCTTTCCATTTCCAAATCCCCTTAAGGCAATAAGTCATATGGAGGCGGAAAAAAATCTATAATAAGCACTGTAAAGATCTGTTTTCAAAATAACATTTTAGTGGAGAATTAAGATTACCATGATGGTTCACTTCTCATACCTCACTGAAAACCTCCAAATACTTTTTGCCTTTGGGAAAGAAACCTGCCTTCCCTAAATGCTTTCCTCTACACTGTATTCTTTAATACATTTCTCTTTCAATTCAGATGAACACTGTTGGAGGAAAGCTAAGAACTGAGTTAATCTGTCAATCATAGCACCAGGGTTAATAAACCAGTCCATGATAATCACTGCATATCATTATCTCACTGTGCAACACACTGAACTGGATGTGGAGCTTTCCCAGTGATGGCACTCAGTGATGGAGTGGCTTTGGGTCAGAAGAGGAAACTGGCTACTGGGCTTTAGGAAGCATGTGAAAGGAAACTGCAAGAAGATCCACACAGATGTAGCTAAATATATGTCAGCTTTGAAAGTTATCCTCTCTTTTAAATGGAAGGGTGAATTTTGATAGTGGCCAGGAGCCAAGTTGCCAGATGAGTATATAAATAAACATTCTTTGCAAATAAACTGAGCAGAGGAGAACTCTGTTTGGATTTTGGAAAAGATTGCTTTAGTAAGCAGAATCCAGAATGCTGTGTTAGTATATGAAGAGTTTGTAGTAATATACACACCCATAGTAATTAATAAAAACAGTTTTGGCAAGAGCCCACTGTTACTCTACAGCAACCCACTAGAATTTGAAGATGAAGCATGATTGCTCTTGTCATGTGTCTATCAGTCAAAGTGTACAATGAAAACATTGACGCTGTAGTTTTGGAGTTTGAGGGGAGAGGCCACACCCATTATGCAGGAGTGGATATATCCCATGTGTCTTGGGTATCCTTAGCCCAAATAGCTGATATCTCTAAGAAAGCAGTCTCAGTGGTCCCTCAGTGAGAAGAACAAAGCTCCAAATCCCAAGTCCATACTCATCTGAGCTCCTTACTCTGGTTTGCAAGGTTCTCCATGATTGATTTCATTACATACAACTCTTACCACTCTACTTTGCTCTAGATACTGTCTTCCTCCAAATCTTTACAAGGCTGGTACCTTTTCACCATTCAGGTCTCAGTCCAAATATAACCCTGTCATATAAGACTGTTTATTAACCTGCCTGAAATTGTCTTCCCTATCCTGTTCCAGAAATGTTATTATTTCCCCCTGTTTTTTACTTCATAAAATTTATCATTCTCTGAATATCATATTTACTTGTTTTAATATTTGTTCAGTCTAGAGAACAGCAAGAGAATCTATAATATATTCAAGAATAAATCTAACAAAACATTTAATACCATTGTGGAAACAACACCATAAATTGTTTAAATTCATAGAGACTGGCAAAAATACCATGTTCCTAGGTAGGGAGAGTCATTTTCTTAAAGATATCTTGCATTTAATCAACAAACTATTAGGATCCATAATATATTAAGATTTATTGCAAAATCAATAAGCAAAGACAAAAAATTTGAAAAATGAGAATATGCTCATATCTCATCAGTGGTCCCAATAGTCAATATGCTCAGTCTCATGAATAACCTGGAAAATGTAAATAAAAACAATTTTATTTCTCTCCAAATCCATAAAGTTAAAAAACTTTAAAAGTCTGATAACTTTTAGCTAATGCAATGAAACAAGAAAAGGAAATAAAATGTGTACACATTGAGAAGGAAGAAAAAATAAAATTTTGTTCGCAAATGACATGATCATCTGTAGAGAAATTTCAAAAGAATTGACAAAAAAAAAAACTCCTCTGGAAAAAGTGATTATAGCAAGGCTGCAGGATGCAAGGTCAATATACAAAAGTCAATCACTTCCCTACACACTACCAATGAGCAAGTGGAATTTGAAATTAAAAACACAATACCAAGTATGTTAACACCCCTCAAAATGAAATACTCAGGTATAAATCTGAAAGAATATGTACAAGAACTATATGAAAAAAGTACAAAACTCTAATAAATGAAATCAAAGAGAAACTAAAAAATGGAGAGATATTCCATATTCATGGATAGGAAGACTCAACATTATCAGGACGTCTGTTCTTCCCAAATTGATCTACAGATTCAATGCAATCCCAATAAAAACACGAGCAAGTTATTTTATGGATAGTGACAACCTGAATTTAAAGTTTGTATGGAGACCCACAATAGCCATCACAATATTAAAGAGAAACAAAGTTGGAGGACTGACACTACCCAACTTTAAGACTTACTATAAAGCTACAGTAATCAAGACAATGTGGTATTGGAGAAACAACAAATAGATCAATGGAACAGAATAAAGATCGTAGAAATAGACCCTCATAAATGTAGTCATTGATCTTTGAAAAGGAGTAAAGGCAATACAAGGAGCAAAGATAATTTCTTCAGCAAATGGACTTCCACATGCAAAGAAATGAATCTTGACACAGACCTTATGTCTTTTAAAAAAATTAGTTCAAAATGGATCAAAGATCTAAATGTAAAACACGAAAGTATAAAACTCTTAGAAAATAACATAGAGGAACACCTTGATAACCGGTAGTATAGCAATAAAACCCATTTTTTGTGTGTGGCATAAAATGACGTTTTAGATAAAACACCAAAGGCACAATCCATGAAAGAAATAAGCTGGACTTCGTCAAAAGTAAAAACTTCTGCTCTGTGAAATGCAATGTCAAGAGAATGAGAAGATGAGTCACAAACTGGAAGGATATATTTGCAAAAGACACATCTGATAGAGGACTGTTATCCAAAACATACAAAGAACTGTTAAAATTCAACAATAAGACAACAAACAACCCCATTTAAAAATGTGCCAACGACCTTAACAGAACCTCACCCAAAAGACAGACAGATGTCAAATAATATATTAAAAGATGTTTCACATCATATGTCATCACAGAAATGCAAATTAAAACGTCACTACACACCTTAATAGTCCCAGACCCAGAACACCGGCAACATTATATGCTGGTGAGAATATAGAGCAACAGAAACATGATACATTGCTGGTGGGAATGCAAAATGATACAGCCACTTTGGAAGACAGATTGGCAATTTCTTAGAAAATGAAACATATTCTTACCATAAGATTCAGCAGTCACACTCCTTGGTATTTAACACAAATGAAATGAAAATTTGTGCCCACACAAAAATCTGCATGTAGATAATTTTGGCAGTTTTGTTGATAATTTCCAAAACCTGGAAGCAACTGAGTTACCTTTCAATAGGTGAATGGATAAATAAACTGCAGTACATCCAGAAAATGAAGTAATATTCAGCATTTAAAAAATGAGCTATCAAGCTATGAAAAGACATGGAAGAGCTTAAACAAATATTACTAATTGAAAGAAGCCAATCTGAAAAGGCTATAAACCGTAAGATTCCAACTATATGACATTCTGGAAAAGGCAGGACTATGGAGACAGTAAAAAGATCAGCTGCTGCCAGAGGTTGGTGAGGGAGGAGAAGAGAATAGGTAGAACAGAGAGGATTTCTCAAACAGTGAAAATACTCCATATGATACTATAATGATGAATGTATGCCATTATACATTTATCCAAACCCACAGAATGTACATCAAGAGTGAACTGTGGGGATTCCCTGGTGGCACAGTGGATAAGAATCCGCCTGCCAATGCAGGGGACACGGGTTCAAGCCCTGGTCTGGGAAGATCCCACATGCCACAGAGCAGCTAAGCCTGTGTGCCACAACTACTGAGGCTGCGCTCTAGAGCCTGTGAGCCACAACTACTGAAGCACGCATGCCTAGAGCCCGTGCTCCGCAACAAGAGAAGCCACCGCAATGAGAAGCCTGCGCACCACAACGGAGAGTAGCCCCCACTCGCGGCAACTAGAGGTAAACCCCGTGCGTAGCAACAAAGACCCAACTCAGACAAAAATAAATAAATAAATAATTTTATATATTAAAAAAAAGAGTGAACCGTAAGATAAACTATGGATTTTGGGTGATTGTGATGTGTCAATGTAGTTTCATGACTTTAACAAATGTCCCACTCTAGTGGGATAATATGGGGGATACAGATAATGGGAAAGGCTATGCTGGTGTGTGGGCAGGGGATAAATGAGAAATCTCAGTACCTTTCTCTCGATTTTGTTGTAAACCTAAAACTGCTCTAAAAATAGCCTTCTAAAAAGTCTGGTCATACCAAGTTTTGTCAAGAATAGAACTGCCAGCAAGAACTTAATTTATAAAATAATTTTGGAGACTAATGTGGCAATATCTAGGAAAACTGAAATATGTGTACACTTCAACAATTCCCAAAGTAGACTTTGGAGGATTTATCACATATGTGCACAAAAAGATAAGAACAATAATTATTCATAACAACATTTTAGTGAATTCTAAGCATCCGATGCATATCCATATATAGGAGAGTGGATAAATTATCTATGACACATTCACACGTTGGAATAATATACAGCAACTACCATGTATGAATTAGAGCTCCATGTGTCAACATGGGAAAATTTCCAAAATACAGTGTTGATTGAACAAAACAACTTTCAGAATTATCTTATGGTACAATAACATTTACTTTAAAAGTTTAAAATACACAAAACAATGCTATATATGTTATGTATATTTAGGCATAATAATGTAATGAAATATGTTTGGCTATTATCCTGACCTGAGCTTCCCAGGAAACGCGGGCTTAAAACAATGGTTTACATGTTACTTCTTATTAGGGAGTGCAATTCAAGGGGGTGGAAGTGAACTAAAAATAGATTAGGTAGGGAAGGAGGCAAAGCTAATAGGATGGTGCATTACCAAGCTGAGTACTACTCTGTATCAAAAGAAATTGCTTAACACCTATCCTTCTCAAACTCTTCCAAAATATAGCAGAGGGAGGAACACTCCCAAACTCATTCTAAAAGGCCACCATCAAAACCAGATACCAAAACCAGACAAAGATGTCAGAAAGAAAGAAAACTACAGGCCAATATCACTGATGAACACAGACGCAAAAATCCTCAACAAAATACTAGCAAACAGAATCCAACAGCACATTAAAAGGATCATACACCATGATCAAGTGGGGTTTATCCCAGGAGTGCAAGGATTCTTCAATATACACAAATCAATCAATGTGATATACCATATTAACAACTTGAAGGAGAAAAACCAGATGATCATCTCAATAGATGCAGAGAAAGTTTCGACAAAATTCAACACCCATTTATGATAAAAACCCTGCAGAAAGTAGGCATAGAGGGAACTTACCTCAACATAATAAAGGCCATATATGACAAACACACAGCCAACATCGTCCTCAATGGTGAAAAACTGAAACCATTTCCATTAAGATCAGGAAAAAGACAAGGTTGACCACTCTCACCACTATTATTCAAAATAGTTTTGGAAGTTTTAGCCACAGCAATCAGAGAAGAAAAAGAAATAAAAGGAATACAAATTGGAAAACAAGAAGTAAAGCTGTCACTGTTTGCAGATGACATAATAGTATACATAGAGAATCCTAAAGATGCTACCAGAAAACTGCTAGAGCTAAGCAATGAATTTGGTAAAGTAGCAGGATACAAAATTAATGCACAGAAATCTCTGGCATTCCTATACACTAATGAAGAAAAATCTGAAAGAGAAATTAAGGAAACACTCCCATTTACCACTGCAACAAAAAGAATAAAATACCTAGGAATAAACCTACCTAAGGAGACAAAAGGCCAGTATGCAGAAAATTATAAGACACTGAAGAAATTAAAGATGATACAAATAGATGGAGAGATATACCATGTTCTTGGATTGGAAGAATCAACATTGTGAAAATGACTCTACTACCCAAAGCAATCTACAGGTTCAATACAATCCCTATCAAACTACCACTGGCATTTTTCACAGAACTAGAACAAAAAATTTCACAATTTGTATGGAAACACAAAAGACCCCGAATAGCCAAAGCAATCCTGAGAAAGAAAAACGGAGCTGGAGGAATCAAGCTCCCTGACTTCAGACTATACTACAAAGCTACAGTAATCAAGACAGTATGGTACAGGCACAAAAACAGAAATATAGATCAACGGAACGGGATAGAAAGCCCAGAGATAAACCCACACACATATGGTCACCTTATCTTTGATAAAGGAGTCAAGAATATACAATGGAGAAAAGACAGCCTCTTCAATAAGTGTGCTGGGAAAACTGGACAGCTACAGGTAAAAGAATGATATTAGAACACTCTCTAACACCATACACAAAAGTAAACTCAAAATGGATTAAAGACCTAAATGTAAGGCCAGACACTATCAAATTCTTAGAGGAAAACATAGGAAGAACACTCTATGACATAAATCATAGCAAGATCCTTTTTGACCCACCCCTTATAGCAATGGAAATAAAAACAAAAATAAACAAATGGGACCTAATGAAACTTAAAAGCTTTTGCACAGCAAAGGAAACCATAAACAAGATGAAAAGACAACCCTCAGAATGAAAGAAAAGATTTGCAAATGAAGCAACTGACAAAGGATTAAGCTCCAAAATATACAAGTAGCTCATGCAGCTCAATATCATAAAAACAAACAACCCAATCCTAAAATGGGCAGAAGACCTAAATAGACATTTCTCCAAAGAAGATATACAGATTGCCAACAAACACATGAAAGAATGCTCAACATCATTAATCATTAGAGAAATGCAAACCAAAAGTACAATGAGATATCATCTCACACCGGTCAGAATGGCCATCATCAAAAAATCTACAAACAATAAATGCTGGAGAGGGTGTGGAGAAAAGGGAACCCTCTGGCACTGGGAAGTTGGTGGGAATGTAAATTGATACAGCCACTATGGAGAACAGTATGGAGGTTCCGTAAAAAAATAAAAATAGGGCTTCCCTGGTGGCGCAGTGGTTGAGAGTCTGCCTGCCGATGCAGGGGACATGGGTTCGTGCGCTGGTCCGGGAAGTTCCCGCATGCCGTGGAGCGGCTAGGCCCGTGAGCCATGGCTGCTGAGCCTGTGCGTCTGGAGCCTGTGCTCCACAACGGGAGAGGCCACAACAGTGAGAGGCCCGCGTACCACAAAAAAAAAATAAACAAAAAAAACCCTAAAAATATAACTACCGTACTACCCAGCAATCCCACTACGGGGCATATATCCTGAGAAAACCATAATTCAAAAAGTCATGTACCACAGTGTTCACTGCAGCTCTATTTACAAGAGCCAGGACATGGAAGCAACCTAAGTGTCTATTGACAGACGAATGGATAAGAAGATGTGGCACATATATACAATGGAATATTACTCAGCCATAAAAAGAGACGAAATTGAGTTATTTGTAGTGAGGTGGATGGACCTAGACTCTGTCATACAGAGCGAAGTAAGTCAGAAAGAGAAAAACAAATACCGTATGCTAACAGATATATATGGAATTTTAAAAAAAAAAAAAGTCATGAAGAACCTAGGGGCAAAACGGGAATAAAGACGCAGACCTACTGGAGAATGGACTTGAGGACATGGCGAGGGGGAAGGGTAAGCCGTGACAAAGTGAGAGAGTGACATTGACATATATACACTATCAAATGTAAAATAGATAGCTAGTGGGAAGCAGCCGCATAGCTCAGGGAGATCAGCTTGGTGCTTTGTGACCACCTAGAGGGGTGGGATAGGGAAGGTGGGAAATGCAAGAGGGTGGAGATACGGGGATATATGCATATGTATAGCTGATTCACTTTGTTATAAAGCAGAAACTAACACACCATTGTAAAGCAATTATACTCCAATAAAGATGTTAAAAAAAAAAAAAAAAAGCAATTGCTTGCTTGATCTGGGAACTGTTCTTTGAGAACTTGCTTCTCAGAATAACTGCTTCTCCAGAGAGTGTATCTACAGAAGGAAGCGAGAAAAGTGTACCTGGAGGTTTGATTTGCTCTATGGAGTGTAGTTCCTTTGTAATAGGGAAGAACAAATCTGACTCCATACTAGATCTGTTTCTTTTAGTTTAACCTTTGTATTCTATTTCTTTTGCTTCAAGTTAAGAAGGGCACCTATAGCCTGAAATATACATGACAGCCATTCTCAAGGCTCTGACCTTTAAGGGTGTAACATTTCTCCATTCAGATAGAGATAAAAAGTTGCAGAACAGAGAATAACATTTGTCTTGTTGGAGGTTTACAGGAACATCGTGACCCGGCCTACAAGGACAGCTGCAAGAAGGAAGGACTCCAACACCAAGAAGTTTGCACCAACCAACCATGCCCCTCCCTCAGCTTGCCTTTAAAAATGCTTTGCTGAAATCCTTCAGAAAGTTCAGGATTTGGGGGGCATGAGCCACCTATCTCCTTGCATGGCCCTGTAAGAAACCTTTCTCTGCTCCAAACTCTGATGTTTCAGTTTGTTTGGCCTCATTGTGCGTTGGGTACACAAATTTGCGTTCGGTAACACATTCACACACTCCCTGGACACATATGTGTGGGTGCAGAGAGGGTCTTGCAGCATCTCATCTCAAAACGGATTTCTGGGTTACTAGTAGCGTATGTGGCAGAGGCATCAGGCAAGGTGAAGTTGGCAAGAGTCCGCACAGTACTGGTCTCTGTAGAAGTGCTGGAGGTTGAACAAGTGGTCACTGACTCCAGAAACAGGTGAGGCCAAGAGGATTTGAAATGGCACGTAAGAAGCTCAAATATGATAACCACCATTCATCCTTAAAAACAAAGACCCTGGAACCTGGGTCCTTCCTGGGTTCAAACACCAGCATGGTGGCTCACAAGCCATGCAACATTGAAAATGCCACTTAACATCTCTGGGAGTCAGTATCTTCATCTGAAAAACGACAATAACAAGCGTAGCTATTTTGTAAGGCTGTTGTGAGGATTAAGTGAATCAATATATTTTCTGGTTCTAACTGTTGTATAACAATGATTAGTCTAAATCTTTGTGGCATAAAACAACCATTTTATTGGGCTTATGATTCGTGAGTCAGGAATTTGGGAAGTATCAGCAGGGTAGTTCTCATTTATAGTCTCTCATGCAGTTACAGTTAGTCATGAGTTGGGACTGTAGTTATTTGAAGACTTAAATGGTCTGTATGCCCAAGACAGCTCACTTACATTGCTGACAGGTGATACTGCCTGACAGCTGGGAGTTCAGCTCAGGCTGTCAACTGTAGCAAGTATACACAGCCTCTCCAGAGTGTCAGTCTCTGGGTAGTTGGATTTTTCTTTTTTACAGCTCACTTCACCCAGAGAGCATCCCAAGAGAACTAGGTGGAAGCTGCCTAGTCTTTTCTGATCTAGCCTCAAAAGCCATGTAGCAGCACTTCTGCTGCAGTCTGTTGGTTATAAGTAAGTCACTAAGGTTCCTCCAGAGTCAAGAGGTAGCAACATAGATTCCACCTCTCAATGGGAGGACTGTCAAAGAATTTGCAGACATCTTTTAAAATAACCACACTATAGGTAAAGCACTTGGAACAGTGCCTGTTCTACTCTATCATTAGTACTATTCTTTGGACATGATGCCATAGCCTTTTAGCGTTTTAAATGAACTCTTCTGTAGCTTAGTCATTTTTATTTTGTCTTGACGTTACAATCCATGATGTTTCTTTATGGAGTGACACTGGGGAAGATGGACAAACAACAGTTCTGGTAATTCTCAGAGCTGATGTTATATAAACCTTGCAGTTATATGGAGAAGATGGCTAGAGCATTTTCACTTAATTTTTCTTTGCCACTTGGTACCTTGTTAGGGCTTGTTAGTCAACACATCCCTGAAGCACAGGGTGAAATGACACATTGTTGCTCGTTGATGCCTGCAGAGGATGGGGGTGGATGCTAGCTCCTGACATCACTTTAGGATCCACTTATTTAAAATCACGACACATGAATGGTCAGTCCCTTAATAGGTCAGATCTGTTTTAACTTTAATTCATGCCAGTTCTCTGATTCCTATCAATTGTCCAACAGCTCTGTTTCTGGAGTAAAAAAACTTTTTCTTCTATAGATTTAAGACAGGAAGAAATATGTGTACTGTGCTTCAGGTAGACTTCAATATCATAAAGCCTATTTTTGTTTGTTTCTAGTTTTATAAACAATCACATGTATTTTGGTTGAAAGACTAGGAAAGCTTCCTGATGCTGGAAGCCATATTTGCTGAGTCACTGTATTTATTTTCATTTAACATTGGTATGTTGAATATTTGAAATATTTTAAATTCTCAGGCTTCATTACTATGCACAGTTTGTCATATTATGAGGAGGAAGATGTATATATTTCCACTTTCTATCATGCTGTAATGTTGTAATGAAGGAAGCTTTATTTTATTAAGGTGGAAATGCTGAGCAACCCCTTAGAAAACTACCTTTCAATTTAATTTTCCTTCTGAAGTATAGGAAAAAAAAGATTTTTAAAAAATCTTCTTTTATATCAGCACTATTAAAAGAATGAAGAGACTCATGTTTTCCTAGAGTCTAAACGATTTTTGCACAGGGTCAATTTAGAAAAAATAAAATTCTTTATTTTAGAAAGTGTGTCCTTTTAAAATGTGGGAAATGCCATATCTGCACTTAATATTCTGTTGACATTTCTTATTAATGAAAGGTTTGTTGGTGTGTAACTGGCCGAAATTTCAGAAATACTGTAATGCTGGTATGCAATATGCAATGTAATAATGCAATATGTAATAATGAGCATTGGTGTGAGAGGAGACCTGGTGATGCTGGGCTCCTTAGGAAATAACCAGGGAGAAACAGTCTCACTGTTAACACTTCTCCCTGCTGCTGTGTCGCTGCTTTTACTCCTCCTTCCTTCTGTTCTCTAGTGCATGTAGGGTGGGAGTCTGTCCATGACTCAGTCATGTGGCGGCAGCAGCACAAACCCCAGACTCTGACCTGCCCCTTCAGAGAGAGCTTTCCCTGTTCCACAGTGAATACAACAACTATTTCTTGCACACCAACTGCATCTGGGAGTCTGCTTGCAGAGAAACCAGCAGTGCGACCTTGGGCAGCACTTCCTCCCCAGAGGAAGGGAATTTGATATGCAGAACACTTGCAATTTGATTTAAAATACAATCAAACTCTGACAGCTCATAGTTTTCTCTTTTAAAAAGGCAAGCAATAACCACTGATCAAATAACTTTTATTTTCAGCATAATCATTCTTATCGATGGAACCAAGATCAAGCAAGCCTGCCCAAGACCCTCTTGGGGATTTATTTCACACTGTACTTCTGAGCTACAAGCGTAGCAAAACTCAGCTCTTCTCGTTTCCTGATCCAAAGTGTTGTACATCTGGATCAATATCATTTTACCTGATCAAGAAATAAACTACACATTTATCAACCCTAGTGCTGACTAACTGGATTCTAGAAGAGGTTGATAGATTTCTTGAAACCATTTGTTTTCAATTTTGGTGATTAGAATCTTATCAGAGGAGCTTGAAAAATATTAATATCTGGGTTCCATCCCTGATCAATTAAATCAGAATCATTGGAGGCAGAAAAGTTTCTGAATATTTTTACAGAGCTTTGCAGGTAACTCTAAAGTGCAAAGTGGTTGAAGAACAACTGTGCTTTAATCTGGCTAAAGTCAAAATACACATATATTAGACCACACACAAAAATAAACTCAAAATGGCTTAAAGACTTAAATAAAAGACATGACACCTTAAAACTCCTGGAAGAGAACGTAGGCAAAACATTCTCTGACATAAATTGTACCAATGTCTTCTTAGGTCAGTCTCCCAAGACAATAGAAATAAAAGCAAAAATAAACAAATGGCACCTAATCAAACTTACAAGCTTTTGTACAGCAAAGGCAACCATAAACGAAATGAAAAGAC
This sequence comes from Monodon monoceros, assembly GCF_005190385.1. Taxonomy (NCBI): domain Eukaryota; kingdom Metazoa; phylum Chordata; class Mammalia; order Artiodactyla; family Monodontidae; genus Monodon; species Monodon monoceros. The sequence goes on from NW_021703772.1 coordinate 27,122,013, forward strand.
AACCTACAGAGCAGGAGAAAATATTTGCAAATGATTCAACTGGCAAGGGCTTAATTTCCAAAACATACAACCGGCTCATACAACTCAATAACAAAAGGCCCAACAACCCAATTGAAAAATGGGCAGAAGACCTAAATAGACATTTCTCCAAAGAATACATACAGATGGCCAACAGGCACGTGAAAAGATGCTCAACATCAAAACTACAATGAGGTGCCACTTCACATCAATCAGATTGGCTATCATTAAAAAGTCTACAAATAACAAAAGCCGGAGAGGGTGTGGGGAAAAGGCAACCCTCCTACACTGTTGGTGGGAACGTAAATTGGTGAAGCCACTATTGAAAACATTACAGAGGTTCCTCAAAAAACTAAAAATAGAGTTGCCATATGATCCAGCAATGCCTCTTCTGGGCATATATCCAGACAAACTATAATTCAAAAAGATACATGCACCCCTATGTTCATAGCAACATTATTTACAATAGCCAAGACATGGAAACAACCTAAATGTCCATCGACAGATGAATGGATAAAGAAGATACATGTATACAATGGAATATTACCCAGCCATAAAAAAGAATGAAATAATGCCATTTGCAGCAACATGGATGGACCTAGAGATTGTCATACTAAGAGAAGTGAGTCAGAAAGAAAAAGACAAATACCATGTGATACCACTTATATATGGAATCTAAAATATGACACAAATAAACTTATCTATGAAACAGAAACAGACTCACAGACATAGAGAACAGACTTGTGGTTGCCAAGGGGGAGGAGGATTGGGGAGGGATGGCTTGGGAGTTTGGCATTAGCAGATGCAAACTATTATATACAGAATGGATAGGGCTTTCCTGGTGGCGCAGTGGTTGAGAGTCCGCCTGCCGATGCAGGGGACACGGATTCGTGCCCCGGTCCGGGAAGATCCCGTGTGCCACGGAGCAGCTAGGCCTGTGAGCCACGGCCGCTGAGCCTGCGCATCCGGAGCCTGTGCTCCGCAGTGGGAGCGGCCACAGCAGTGAGAGGCCCGCGTACCGCAAAAAAAAAAAAAAAAAAAGAATGGATAAACAACAAGGTCCTCCTGTATAGCACAGGGAACTATATTTGATATCCTGTGATAAACCATAATGGAAAAGAATATGAAAAAGAATGTATACATACGTTTAACTGAATCATTTTGCCGTGCAGCAGCAATTAACACAACACTATATTGATAAATCAACTCTACTTCAATAAAATAAATTTTAAAAAATACACATATATTAGAAAAAGCAGGTAAGTAGCTCAGGCCAAAAGGGAAAACTGAATACATTAAAGGCACAGATAACAATTATTTAACTTTTATTATTTTAATATAGAAAAGGTGACTTACACAAAAAACTGAAAAACAGAAGGAAACAACTCCAATTGTCGTACGAATAGGATTAACCAAGAAAGTAGTGTTTTAATCACCAGGAAAAGCAGAAACAAATACCATAAAAGGAAACAATCCTTTAACTTCTTCCTTCAACCTTTGATCAACATTTGTTCGTGCAATAGGCCTCATCCAAAATAAATTTCATGGTTAGCAATAATAAATGTTCTTTACCTCCCACGAGAAATAATTCAAAACCCAGTTTGCCTCATTTGATATTTTTTAAACATACCCAACATTACATAGATATGTAGCTTTTAATGTGGGTTTTGATTGAAAATCCCATGGATTTATATAGGTTTTTAAATAAAAATGCACCACGGACAAACCAGTGTGTTTTATTTTGAGCTTATTTGGTTGGAATAAAGAGACCTATTCAGACTAGCTTAAACAGAGGGGGATACGGTAAGGAGGGAATTCTCACAGACACAGAAGTTGCACTTAAGCCTCACTGAGAGGGAACTAGGTGGGGACGAGGATGTGACAAGGACCAGACCATCAGCTCAGGCTATAGCTCCCTAGTTAGTGAGACTTGGCTGTGCTCTGTGGGCCTGCCCTTCCCTGTCCCTTTGCCAGGGCTTAGCTGTCTTTGACTCAGTGTCCTGAGTGTTTCCATAAACTGTGGTGGAATTGGGAGGAGAAAGGTCATGTTCTAAACTGTGACTAAGACAGCAGGAACTGTGGGCAGAGGGGCAGACCCTCTTTGACTCTCTGTGAGAGTCAGGCCATGAGTGACAGCTTCAGGATAAGGGGACAGCAGAAAAAGCAGCTGCCTAGTCTTTCCAAATATGAGAGGATCCATCTGGAGGTGAACAAGAGAAGCCTGGACTTGGGGTTAGAAGACATGGGTTCAACCATAGCTCTTTCGTTAACTAGCTGTCTTCTGTATAATCTTGCAACGTTACGTCATGTCAGTTTTCACTACAGAAAATGTGGCAAGAATATATACCCCACAGGATTGACTTAAGGATTAAATAAATAAAAGGTTGAAAACACTTCGTAAATCTGAAAGCATCAGGCAAATGCAAAGGAATAATTACTTCAATGGACCAGAATGTCAGGTTAATTACTACTGTAAGGAAGGCAATGCAAGGCGACGGCTTATGAATAAATATCAGCTGGGCTGTCTATTTTAACTCATGTAGCCAATATATTAATGCAATGCCTCGTGTGTGAATTTTCCAAAACACTGAAGAATGAACACTGGCCATTACTTAACTGCTTTCACATGAATTAAGGGCATCATGTGGATGATTCCAACTTCATCATAAGTGAGGAAAAGCTGACGTTCAGAGAGGCTAAGTTGCTTAAGTCCACACTGGTGGTAAATTACAGAGCAGGATTTGAAGTCATTTTGGACTGTGGGAGGGGGCAGCTCTTTCCTTAAGACTAAAGGGCACCAGTCTCTTCAACCAGTTGACCTCCTATGTTGTCTCCTCCCTTGCCTTGGTTACATGAAGATCAGGCAGCATGAATCACATGTAATCACATTACATCTATTCAAACTGGGGTCTGCAAATGACAGCCTAGGCCAAATCCAGTCCTCGGTGTGCACTAATAATGGTTTTTACATTTTTAAATGAAAAGAAAATTGAAATAAGAATAAAATTATGAGAGGTGAAAATTATATGAAATTCAAATTTCCATGTTGATCATTTGTTTACATGTTGTTCGTGGCTGTTTTCACACTACCAAGCAGAGCTGAGGAGACAGAGAAGGTATGGCTTGCAAAAACCTAAAGTATTTATTATCTGGCTCTTGTTTACAGACTCCTGATCTCCATTACTGGTTGCTTTTCATTTGTTTTCTTATTAATAAGAAAATAGTGTCTCATCAATTGTTATCAAAAGCATTTAAAGTGAAAAACTAATGGATGTACAACAAATTGGCAAAGATAAAAAAATTACAGTGGGGAAAAATCCCTCTATTGTGGGAATAAAAAGTAGCACATGATTTCTGGAGACAATTTTGCTACATGTGTAAAAGGTTCTTATAAATCTGGATACCCTTTGACTCAATAATTCCATTTCTATAAAATGTTGCTAAGGAAATAGATATCTGTACAGAGATGTAGGAAAGGAGAATCATTTATAATAGTGAAAATTTATAAACAGACCAAGTGTCCAAACATGTATAATTAGCTAAGTAACTTATAGTATATCCATCAAATGGAATGTAATAAAGTCATTAAAAAGAATAATGCAAACCTACATTTACTGAGTTGAAACATGTGCATAATACATGTTTAGGGGAAAACATCATGGTACACAAGAACATGTACAGTATGTTCTTTTAGTAAAATTATATGTTGTTGTATTTCATTAAGTGTGATCTTTAAAAATATAAAAGGTGGAACAGCAGAAAATATCACATTTACTGAGTTTTAAGCACTCTATTAGACAAACCTAAACATTATTTCATTTAAAATTCCCAACAATCCTGTAAGCTATTCACTCATTTTTAATTTAATTATATTTTTAATGTACTTAAAATTGTCTCCATTTTATGAGTGTTGAAACTGAGGCACAAAAAATTAATTGCCCGAAGTTACATAACCAGTAAGGCCAGGATTAGAAAGCTCATGTTCTTTATACCCTACACCACAGTTTCCTATCAGGGATCAGGTTGAATATTTTATTTTAATAAAAATCAAACAGTAAACTTTAGTATGTTCTTTTACTATAAATGGCTGAGGCCCTTCCTGAGATACAGCCATGTTTCATGGGAAAACTGTGGGAATTCCAATCAGAGAGATCCATGTAATTCACTGCTTAACCATTTACTGTCTGTGTGATACTGGACGAGTTATTTAGCCCTATGAGCTCTTCTTTCCTTAAAATAAAATGGACATAATGATATTTATCTCATAGAGTTATTGTGAAGATTAAAAGAAGCAATATAAGCACATAAAAAGCATATGAAAAAGCATGTAAGACATACTTGAAAAGCAATAAACTTTGATTCCCTTAAGAATGTAATAAACAATGAGTACCATAATTTACCCCTGTGTGTCTACATATGGATTTCTAAAATACTAAGCAGTGACCATGTAGTTTAATTTTGCACCTTAAGACTGGTTGTCATCAGTTTAGAGCTACTAATTTAGAAATCATTAGTTTGTCTTTTTGAAGGAAATGATGCTAAAGGAAGAGACTGACTTATCACAGACATAGCAATCATTCTGAGTCCTTGATGTAAAATTTATACAGCCCTTCCGTTACAGACAAACACACTTTACATCTAGAGATATTACTTAGCATGCCTCAGAATGACATTTGTCTGCTAAAAAAAATATGTTAGCTGGCAAGAAAAATATCTAATTCTTCAAAAGAATGACTTGGGAAATTTCTTTTCTGATAGTGTTAGGACCACAACTTAGCAAGTTAGAAAAATATCAACAATCGAGGAATGGTTGCTATGGGATCCTCTTGTAGGTGTCATGGCTGGGGCACCGAAATAGCTGAGTACAGTCCTAGCCATTGGTTCAAACACAAGAAAACAGATTCAGTCAAGTGTCTTGAATAGGGAAAAGTGGCACCTGTGATTGATACACCTTTAAAACAAGGGAGTTTCATCTTGTTCCATGATTTGTGCTGTGCCACATCTGGTAATTTTCATCTCTATTTTTCTAGCATTTTTTAAAACAAGCCAAACAGACTTCTCTTTATGTTTACTTCTTTTACTGATATCACACCTAGAATCTTCCTTTCCAGTGTATGAAATTGATTCTGTGAAACTTTGATGTCTCTGTAGAAAATTGGTGAGAAATTTCTCTATAAAAATGGAATGACATTGGATGTGGCTGTGAAATTCAGGAGGAAGTATTCTACTTCCTCTCTTCTATTTAATCCATGTTCCATAAAGAGTGAAAGGCCCATTTATGCTCTGATATTTAATATGATTTCATTTTTTATTGGTAAAAATTTTCCTTACAAAGCATAGGTAAATGCCCCATCTCCTCCTGGATTTTTCTTTCTTTTTTTTTTTTTAGCGATACGCAGGCCTCTCACTGCTGTGGCCACTCCCGTTGCGGAGCACAGGCTCCGGACGCGGAGGCTCAGCGGCCATGGCTCACGGGCCCAGCCGCTCCGCGGCATGTGGGATCTTCCCGGAACCGAGGCACGAACCCGTGTCCCCTGCATCGGCAGGTGGACTCTTAACCACTTCCCTGGCGCCACCAGGGAAGCCCTTGGATTTTTCTTGAAGTTGTGTTGCTGCTAATGTGCTTCTCCGATTAAGCACCATGGTGCCTGATCCAGATGATTCCTCTGACATCAGGAATGAAAGAAAGCACAGGCAACATAATTGGGAAAAACTACAACCCTGCTGTAAGAGCTGGCTGCAGACTGAGCCCCCTTTTTATTCTTCTATGAGAAACTCTTCTCATTTCCCAAGAAATTGAAAACTAACTTAATTTTAGAATGGGCATGTCATAGAATATTAAGTGTGCTCACATGCATGCATGTGCAAAACCAGGAATGAGATCAAAATATCAATAGAATATAATTCAAAGGCGATTATGTACAAATGATTTCATGATTGTATAATGCAGTCAAGTCTATCTAGAGAAGAAATCACAATAAATTATATAGCCAAAATTAATCTAGTGTGGTTTTCCAGACTGGCCTTGAAGGCAGAGGTTTTTAAATTCATCAACTCATCATCTATTACAATTCTAATGTTTAAATGAGAAAACTCAGTAATCTTCATCTGAGAATCACAAATCACTCTGCAAATCTAATTGGCTAAAACACAAGGGCATAAAGAAGAATTATTATCTTCATTTTTTTGGCTGAAAGGTTTGGTTCAAAGATTTAATCTAAGACCAACAAATGAAGCAGTTATGAAACAGACATTAATCTCTTCCTTTTAACCCCTGAGATCCTACTGAGATGCTTCATATACTTACAAAGTCTGTTTACTCTTTTTAAAAATTTGATTCATGCTATTATATAAAAAAATAAATCTACTTATATTCATTTAGAAGCCAGTATAGAGTGAGCAGTCATGTGCCAGCAAGATAGGAAATGCAAGTGTTTGTGAATCAGGGGAAATACAAACTAGTTTTCAAAAATAGTCATCGGGACTGATAGGGTGAGTTGCCGAAGTGAAGAGAGGTTGCCTTTTCACCCTTGACAATGCTGACAAATACTGTGTGCCCTGGATGAAGGGCGTTTCCAGAAGAAAACATTTATATTCAAAGTTCCCCAAGCTACGAGTGGGAAATGCATTGCAGATTGCCCTTTCCAAGCTGGAGAAGGTATTTCTTTGCCACTGGCTCAGTTATGTAATTTGCCCCAGGTCATATGTAAGTGAAATGAAGAAGTACAGCCCAAGAAGCCTGTTCTATCTTCAGCATCCACCATCATTCTGCAAAGTCACCCATCTATTCTAGAATTCAACAGCTTCTCATTTCTCACGTTTGGCAGACTCCCTGCAGATTTTAACCCTATGCAACATCTACTCCTGTGGTTTCTGTGACATTTTCTCTTAGTCCCATCCCTCAAATGGCTGGTCCTCAGTTTTTATGATTACCCCCCTTTTTTTTTCCTCTCTGCTTGTCCCTTAAGTATAGGAATTACACTGTTTCATTTTGGATTTTTTAACTCCTCTCTTTTGTGAGCCCAGCCTACATGAGCTCATCCATTCTCCAGGACTAATATCATCATTCGTATGTTAGGAATTTTTCAAAGCCCTGTTTCAGATTATGAGGAAAGGAGAACAAATCTCAAGTATTATGGGAACATAGCAAAATTAATAACACTGTACTGGTCCTTGCTGACATGAAGAATGTTATTTCTAGATGACTTGATGTTTCATCCTTAAAGAAAATAAATGGAGCTAAGGTAACATGTTTAATGAGTGGATGTCAAGAACAAATAAAAAATTGGAAAAAAAGACCTTTTCTCTGCTTAAGATCAAACAGTCTTAGGGGCAATGGACAAATTAAGAATTAGCATTGATGATGACATAGGAAGAGTTAAGTATAAAATCACTGAACCAAGGAGGGACTGTTGCAGCTTGCATCCTACCGACTCATGATGTTTTGAAACTTAGCGTCTCTAACTTTCCTTAAAACTAGGAACATCTGCAGAGATCTACAACAGGGAAGTTGTGGACCTAGGGTGGTCACCAACACTGCATTCATGTCAACTAAATTCACTCATCCTAAGGGATGATGCCTGAACTAAGAGAGAACCACACTCTGGGATGAATGGCGAGAGCATTGCTCATTATTGAGCAGTACGGTTGGGTTAGAAATGATAGGGGCAAGCCACCCCCTTCCTCTTATTTACTCCCTCTGGCTTGGAACCATCTGGAATCTGGGGTGGTACTCATATACCCATCTTTGGTCATGATTCTACTTCTAAGATCCAGATATGAATTGACAAATTTCTGAAATTTCCTAATGAATACTCCACTGATACCACGTCTTCTCCACCTGCCTACTTCATTTTGGTTAATGGCATTATCATCCACTTGGTTACCCAAGTTATAAACCTCAAGTTTATTTCTCCTTCTCTATTAACCAATTCACATCCTGTGGTCTCCAAGTTCTGTCCCTTTTATGTTGAGGGTCTTAAGCATCTTTCTTCCTCTAGATCTTTGCTGCTGCTCTCCTAGCTCAGGCTCTTAGTCACCTCTCCCTGGTTTTCCCAGCTCTAGCCCCTTCTTTCCAGTCCAATCTCCACTCTGCTGCCAAAATTACTCTTCTAAAACTCAGATCTGATCACATCATTTCTTCTCCTCCCCTGTAATGACTGTTCTAGCTTACACAATAGAATCCCCAAGCTTGTGAATATGATAGAAGACCCAATATCTATCTCCAAGCTTTTTTTTTCTTGGCCTCATTTCCTCTGACCTACCTTATGCTCCAGGTACACCAAACAGTTTCATGTTCTCAGAATGTGTCCTCCACTTATGCCTTTATGCATTGCTTTAGAAATCCCCTTCTATTCCCTGCCCCTGCTGGACTCCTTTTTCCCCATAGGTTTTGTGTAAACTTGAGTTTCTACCACTTATCACTGTTTATCCTGGGCTGTGGTGTGTTGTATATGATCTGCCTCCCTCACTTGACTCTCAATGCCTTGAGGCCATTGGACCAGATGAGGATATAGCATTAAGTGTTTGTGGCATTTATTCATTTCCTATTTAAAAAGGTATACACATTTTGAGACTACTCTAGCCAAAAGTGCAGAAAAAACAGAAGAATGTTAGAACTGTTTTTTTTTTTTTTTTTTTTTGGCCTGAGAATCTACTGCGGGGCTGGCCTGACTGACAGCAGGACACAAAAGTGAGAGTGAAAAATTGTCCCTGTCCATGTGCAGATTTATAAAGGAAATGGTCTCCAGGACTTTGTTTCTGTCTGATTAAGGACACAAAAAGGGGATAGAGAGACGGATAGAGGAGGTTGATGAGGGGATTTCTTTGGACAGAGATGCCATGCTGTCTGTCACACTTCTGGAGGAGGTCTGGGGATCTGTTGCCTTGTAACCCTAAGTTTAATAAAAAGAGGATTTAAATGCTTGGAGAGCACTGAAATGTGTTCTCTGATGTTGGGAGACACAGATGTTGGGAGACACTAGATTTCTACAGGCTGGAGAAATCCAGCAGCCAGAGAAGGGCTGATGGCTCTGGTTCTGGTACCCTTCAGCGCTTTTTTTTTTTTTTTTTTTAACCCTGGGCAACATCTACCCTATGTGATCCCACCTCGCGGCCTGTGAGATCCTAGTTCCCCAACCAGGGATTGAACCTGGGCCCTGGGCAGTGAAAGCATGGAGTCCTAACCACTGGACCACCAGGGAATTCCCTAGAAGCGCTTCTGAGTTGGGATTTGTCTCGACTCCCAGAGTAAGGAGGGTTGGTAATACAAGAGGGCCAGGCGAGGGCCGGGCGGGAGAGGGAGCTGGAGAAAGTTGTCTTAGGTCCTGTCCAGTAGGGCTGCCTGGATGGGAGAGAAGCCTCAGCAGAAAGAGGCTGGAGGTACACCCCTGGAAGCCCACAGAGAAAGAAAAAAATCCGCTAAACCACCTGCCTGTCATGGGATGCCCAGTCTCCAATCAAGTAAGACGTCTCCTATTCCCATATTTTTCCTTATTCCCCCAGCTTTATCCCTAGAGGGAGCAAAAGCAGCTTTGTCAGGAAGAAGAGAAAGTTGAGTCCACAGAGAGGAAAGCAGGCTTGATGCCTGAGGCAAATCTGTGCTATAAATCTTATAACATCAGCTTCGGAGTTTTGACTATTCCATGGGCTGTGTATTTTAATTTCTGAATTCAGACTTTTTAATAATTGAGATTCTTTTTATAGCCAGAAGAATGTTATTATCTAAGAGTGACTAAAACGTCACGAGTCTGTCCAAGTCTTCAGCTTGAGTCAGGGGAAGATTTCTTTCACTGCATAATGTTTAAAGGAACAGCAAGAGACAAAACTAAATTTGTGTTTTGATCACAACTTACATGCGTCATGCTTGTTCAACACATTGGTTACATAGGAAAAGACAAAATATTAATACTTGAGTGTCCACATAATGAGTGCTTTCTGATTTTTCTACAGTTGAAGCAAAAAAAATGGCTGAGGAGTTCCTCTTGGTATCTATTTGTGTCTTAGTTTTCTGATGTTAATGAAAATCTTTTGTTTACTCATGTTAAAAGTTAGACTATCAGAAGTGTGTATTCCACATCTAAAGCTTGATCAGGCATTCTTACATTTTATGCTATGAATTGTAGGTACCTGTTTTATAAGGAAAATCTAAGTGACATGCCATGCTTGTAATGAAAGCAAGAAATTTAATTCAGTTATTGGTGTCATAATAGAGAAAGAAAAACAGCCTTTAAGAAAGCTGCATGGCGCTGGAAGCAAGAGTAACGTTAAAATACAGTCATCCCTCAGTATCTGCTGGGGACTGGTTCCAGGACCGGCCTTGCTGCAGATACCAAAATCTGGGGATGCTTAAATCCTCTATGTAAAATGGTCTGGTACAGTCGGCCCTCTGCATCCGCAGGTTCTGCATCTGCGGGTTCTGTGGTTGGTTGAATCCAGGGATGCAGGACACATGGAAACGGCGAGTCAACAGTGTTTAGCAACTGGCACATCATCATAAATATATACAATAGAAAAATGCTTTTATTCTCTAAACAGTATGAATTACGAAATTGCTTGTCAAGTGATGTGTGTTTTGGCACAAATAGTTCATCCAATTTTCCGAATAATTTCCAAATATATTGGTGATTTTCAGAAATGTCTGGTTGAACTTTGCTTGACATAGGAGTCACTCGCTAAATGATGCCTTTGTATGAGCCATGACTTGACATAGAGAAGGGCAGAAAATTGTCCCAATAGTTCCCATTTAATTGTCATTGAAAGGCTTGCATTTAATTTTTTAAAAAAAAGAAAATTTCTCTTTACATACATGATATTGTTTAGGATCCACAATCCTGTCATTGTTTGCTGAATTAACAGCAAAATATGAACATTTTTCTTGCCCTCATAATGCTGAGATTTTTACATAATATCTATTTGGTATCTTTATCATTGTCAGGAAAATTGTTTATTAGAATATTTAATTGGATCAAACCTAATCCATTAGACCAGATGAGACATCTCGGGCTGCTTAGGTTCAAATTCCAGCTTTGCCCATTAACTTTTAAACAATCTCTCTATTTTTCTCATCTGTTAAATGAGGACGCTAATAATTACAGTACTCATAGGAGTTAACATATGTTTATAAGGATGCCTATAAGAGGCAATCACTAAATAAGTATAAAATTAATGTTAAGGCCCACTCCATTTGGGCTTTTGGTGGGTTTTAGATGGAGATGAATTTCAACAGGGACCATAAAAGGCTTTCCCTTAGGCACTGTTAACCCTGCATGGTCCCATGGGGCCTACATGTTGCTCACAACCTCCTGTTGTTGGCCTCAGGAGCCCCCATTACCTCCTCAGTGCCTGTTGCCGGTCCCTATACTCTGGTGAGAGTTAAAAGTCTTGTGGTGACTGCAGTTCTTACAGGCAACTGTAGGAGAGGAGTCTGGAGAAAAATGAAGACTGGTACCAGCTGGCCATAGGCAAAGTACGGTTATATGAGCACCAGGTACTCGTCTACCAGGAAGCCCAAAAGTGCTGTCTCCCCTGTAGGGTTCCAGTCTTCTTCTGACTTGGAGAACAATGCATGCATAGCAGTAGTTGAGAAAAAGCTGTGGCAGGCTGGCTGGCAGCCAGCAGGTTGCTAGAAGCCAGCATAGACAATCTGGACTTCCTTGAACTGGCGTGCACAAGCCAGTCCTCCAGAGGCCCTGAGAGGATCATAGCAACTGGTGATGCCTGGAAGGCAGGACTTTTGGGGGCACTGCAACAGGATCTTGGAAGCTCTCTGCTGTACCAAGCATTAATCTCATAGAGGCTAGGAATTGGAGGTGTCTATGACACCTGTGGGAATAGGCCTGGGTGGCAAAGGGCAGGCACTGATAAGGAGGAAGCTTGGAAAGCAAGTCCTTTAATATTATAACAACTTATTCAACTGGATAAGGTGTATGTTGACTGAAGATCAGCCCTGGGTTTAAGAACATGTCACTCGCTTGGCTAGGTTAGAACATCTTTCCGCTGTGCCTTTCTTCTACTTCTAAAAGTAATAGGCAAGTATCCCATAAGTTCAGGCCTACTAAGTAAGATGATAGCTTTTGCCATTTCTCACTTGACAAGGACATTTTTATTTATCATAGCGTGGAAAACAAGGAAATATACTCCACTGCATTCTTCTTTTTTTCTCTGCTTTATGGTAAAGGTGGGAGCAGAATCTTAAATGTGTTTATTACGAACATGAAATTACCAGATTATTTGATGGTAAATAATTACCAATTAGTAATAAATGATGGTAAATAATTACCAATTAGTAATAAACATACTAGTTAAAAGGGTGGTTTTTTTTCTTTTTTCTTGAGACAGGGCAAAATCTATTAAATATTGATTTCTCAGGCTCCCAGTCTCCCTGAGGATTCTGATCTGACCTACCCCACCTGACCTTTTCCTTCTCCCACTCTAGGATTGGGGCTTATGCTTTTGGGTTTTTGTTTCACAGAATGAGGAAGAAATTGGGAGGGAGAGAGGGAGGGAGAAACAAGTGAGTTTAGGCCAGAGGTTACAAACTCTAAATCCCACAGTGATAAGTGAAAGGGAATAATGTGGGCTGGGAGGAATAATAGGCACAGATGGGTGCTGTGGCCGAGTGGAGGCCACACGATTTTATCTCATCATTCATGGACCAGCTCCAGTTAATTATCATGAATGCCGGCCTACTGTTGCCAAATCTTTTAACTTTTCAAAGATCCAAATCTGGGATTTTGTGTGTATGTGTGTGTGTGTGAATCTTCTTGAGTTTGAAAACACGATGTGAACCAAACAAAGCACAGCTGGAGGCCACAGGTCTATTACCTCAACTAGGCCTGGGGGTAGGAGATTTTAATGGAATTGAGGGCAAAGTGGGAACAGCTGTGGTGTGTTTGTGATGGAAAAGGCATGAGAGGAAAAAAGGCGGCTTTAAGGGTGTGTCTGTGGTGTTTCTTTAAGGTACTTAAGAAAACCTAGCGAAGGACAGTATTTTGAAACAATTTTAGGTTGCTGGAAAGAGTACTTTTGACAGAGACAACATTCTAGCCTTGAATTATTTGGGTCATAGTTCTACAAGTAAGTGCCACATCACAAAAGAGGAACATTTCCCCCCCCCAAGCTGCATAGAGGGTTATCCTGCCCTCCTACATTATATCTGAGTTAATTTGTCTCTTCTTTGCCTTGTTAATTAATTTAAAAAAGCTTTCATTGTGTCACATAGCTAATTATTAGAGAAATGCAAATCAAAACCTCAATGAGGTATCACCTCACACCTGTCAGAATGGCCATCACTAAAAAGTCTACTGGGGCGCTTCCCTGGTGGCACAGTGGTTGAGAGTCCCCTGCCGATTCAGGGGATGCGGGTTCGGGCCCTGGTCCAGGAGTATCCCACATGCCGCGGAGCGGCTGGGCCCGTGAGCCATGGCCGCTGAGCCTGCGCGTCCGGAGCCTGTGCTCCGCAATGGGAGAGGCCACAACAGTGAGAGGCCCGCGTACCGCAAAAAAAAAAAAAAAAGTCTACAAACAGCAAACGTTGGAGAGGACGTGGAGAAAAGGGAACGCTTGTACACTGTCGGTGGGAATGTAAATTGGTGTAGCCACTCTGAAAGACAGTATGGAGTTTCCTTAAAAAACTAAAAATAGAACCACCATATGACCCAGCAATCCCACTCCTGGGTATATATCTGAAAAAATTGATAACACTAATTCAAAAAGATACATGCACCCCAAATGTTCATAGCAGCACTATTTATAATAGCCAAGACATGGAAGAAATCCCAGTGCCTATCAACAAATGACTGGATTAAGAAGTTGTGGTATATATACAGTGGAATATTACTCAGCCATAAAAAAGAATAAGATACTGCCATTTGCAGCAACGTGATTGGACCTAGAGTTCTATGCTTAGTGGAATAAGTTGGACAAAGACAAATACTGTATCATATCGCTTATATGTGGAATCTAAAATATGATACAAATGAATGTACTTACAAGACAGCAAAAGACTCACAGACATAGAAAACAAACTTATGGTTACCAAAGGGGAGAAGGAGGTGGGGAGGGACAAATGAGAATTACAGTATTAACAGATATGAACTACTATACCTAAAATAGATAAGCAACAAGGATTTACTGTACGGCACAGGGACTTATACCCAATATTTTATAATAACCCATAATCTGCAAAAATACTTAATCATTATACTGTACACCTGAAACACAATATTGTAAATCTACTTCAATTAGCAAAAAAAAAAACTTTTATCGTGATTCCTGCTACCAGACAGATGTGTTAATCCCTTGTGGTTTAAAGACTTCCTTTAGGAAGTATAACACAGATGTTAATCTTAAAAAATTATTAAAGAAAAACTCTCATGATTTTGGCTATATTGCTCCAAATCTGTATTATTATCAAAGGAAGAGTAAATAGAACATGACGACACTATTGGTAGAAGAAGTAGGTTTCAGTCAAGTGAGAATATGAGTCTGGAAAACCTTCAGTACAAAAGTAATTCTTCCACCAGTCACACGTTTCTACCGCTTGAAAACTAACCTCTTCGACATCGGAGTCGGTGACATTGTCTAAACAGTCTTAGGGGTGATTTTTACCTGTTAGTGGTCGCTGCCACGGAGCTCTTTCTCCTTGAACACGTTAGCGGCGACTGGATGAGCTCACGCTTCTCAAGCTTTAACGTGCCCAGGAAATCAGCTAGGGGAATGCTGTAAATTGGCCTGGGTGGAGCCTGAGGATTTGCATTTTGAACAAGCTCCCAGGTGAAGCTGCGCACAATCTAAGCAGCAAGGAGCTAAAGGATGAATAACGATAGAGAGTAGGGCTTGTGGACGTCGAGGATGTCTGTTTTCACGGCCTGCACGGCACTGATTTCTCTCTCTTCTGGCAGTAGCAGCCTGACTTGACTTTCGAGGAAATAGTTTCTCTCCATGGTTAGTTTATGGAGTTCAGACGAGGCCACTTCTCCCTTTACTCTCCACCTACCCCAACCACCCGCAATAGAGTTAGGTCTGTGACCCACCCTCGCCAATCAGCATAAGTGAGCAGGTGACCCATGTAATGCAATGATTTTCAGAGCCTGGATTTTGGCTAGTGCTGTCGGGAAAGAGGCTTCCTTTGGGAGGCTGCGAAAGCTGGAGCTCCCAGTAATCATAGGGAGAGAGGTGCCTGCCTGAGGATGAAGACAACATAGAGGAAGCAGAACGAAAATTTGGAAAAAGAAAAATTCCTGATGACATCTTTTGAGAGCCTAGATCCAGAGTTGAAAAAAGAAAGAGTCTTTTTTATTTTATAATTTTTAAAAAACATATTTCTTTTATTTATTTATTTTTGGCTGCATTGGGTCTTCATTGCTGCACGCAGGCCCCCCTCCAGCTGCCGCGAGCGGTGGCCTCTCCCGCCGCAGAGCACAGGCTCCAGGTGCGCGGGCTTCAGCAGTCGTAGCACACCAGCTCAGTGCTCGTGCCTCGTGGGCTCCAGAGCGCAGGCTCAGTAGTCGTGGCGCAGGGGCCCAGTTGCTCCGCGGCACGTGGGATCTTCCCGGACCAGGGCTCAAACCTGTGGCCCCTGCATTGGCAGGCGGGCTCCCGACCACTGCGCCACCAGGGAATCCCCGAGAAAGAGTCTAAATGACATTTTTTGAGTGCCTGGATACATCCTTGCCTGAGGCAGATACTCCTGCCTAGTTGGATACTTGAGCCAATAAATTTGCTTTTATGCTTAGGCCAATTCGAGTTTCTGTCACTTGCAACAGATAGCATCCTGCTAATACAGTAGTGATAGGGCCTGACACATAGTAGGCATTCAGCAGATAACTGTAGCCTTCTCTTCATAATTTTTCTTTGGTTGGATTGAGCAATTTATATTAGATTAGATTAGATCATATTATATATTATGTTTTTTTTCCAGAGAAGAAGAAACAATCTGAAACTATCAGTTAGGTGACAAGCAACTTTATTTTGCAAAACAATCACTATACAGCAACAAATACATTTGCAAATTTTGCTTGAAAAACATGAACTAACTACAACCAGCCATTGAAGAAATGCCTTTCTATGGTAACAGGCTCTAGAATTATCAGAAGAAAGAAACCCCCCACAGATTTGTAGCGGCATGTTGGAACCTTGGAATCCCAGCATACAGAGTATACTTTTTGTTGATTTTTTTTTCTTTTTGCTAAAGTTGAAGTAGATCTTTCATGATTGACA
The DNA here is from genome assembly GCF_005190385.1 of Monodon monoceros. Classification (NCBI taxonomy): domain Eukaryota; kingdom Metazoa; phylum Chordata; class Mammalia; order Artiodactyla; family Monodontidae; genus Monodon; species Monodon monoceros. The sequence goes on from NW_021703772.1 coordinate 27,138,252, forward strand.
TTTTAGGAGTCTAAAAATAAGCTTTTTCCTGCTAGGGACTTGGCCTCAACCTACATACCCAGGCTAAAAATCCTAGGTGTTAAAAAACAAACATCAATGCTAATTTTAGCACATCAGTCTTTGAAGGAATGTCTAGAATTTGCCTTTCCAAGCCATGGATCTATCTTTTCTGGCCACTTAGACCATGAATAGTTTATTTTCCTCCTTTCTGTGGCATGAAAAATAGGAGAAAATACTATACTTGCAGCTATGTCAGAATCAACCACATTGAGATTATTTCTTTAATAATATTGACATATTTTGGCTGATGATCCCATTTCCTGCTCTATAACTATATGAGTGTGTGGAGAAGGTCAGCTACCATCAAGTACATTTTTCCATTTAACCAAGTTCTCTCTTCAGCCTTCTTCAGCTATACCTAGTTAGTGTTACACAGGTGTCTTGCTTGTGGGTGGGATTTTAGCCCATCACCCTGCTGGAACTCAGCAGGAGAATCCAGAGAGAGTTGGTTCCTAAATGAACATGGCCTTTGAGACTCATCATGAACTCGGATCTCTCCTGCATCATTGTAAAGTACCCAATTATTGGTTGCAGGTGACCCAGAGAGAGTGAGTGGGCCTTTTAACTCTTCACAGCTCTGGATTACTTATGTTTCCTTAAACAGGTTCTCAAAGGCTAAAGCCAGAGAGAAACTGGCATTAATAGATCTAGAATTGGAACTATGAAGCCTTAATTTCTAGATCAGCGTATGGATGTCCCCACAAGAGTGGTGTTCAAAAAGCTTAATTTGTGTCGTTAATCTTAAGTGTAAAGGCAAGATGGGTTCCACCCCTTATCCCCATAAGAAGACATGTAGCCTGTGTTTCTTTCTTCTACTTGTACAAATTATCAGGTTCATTTTGTTAACTTTTTATAAAGAATTTGTATTTCCATACAAAGCAAGGGCATTTATTCATTATAATTTTGCTGTGATTTGAAGTAAACATTTGTTTTAATGCCAAATCTTATAACTTGGTACTTTATATAATCTTTATTTTAGACATGTATTTGTAAGAAACAATTTTGATATGTAGGTCATGTTTACTTATTCTTAATGCTTATAAAAAATTTAAACCAGGTTGAAAAAAAATACTTGTTTCAGAGGTTAAAACTGTTCTAACCAGCTGTTAACTTCAGCTTTAATCACTATCTAACACTACCAAACACATAAGAAAATACTGTTAAGTCTCCACACTCCTATTCTTTCTTCTCCTGTATTCTGGTGCATTTCAAGGGAAGCTGCTGAATAAAATGCCCAGATGGGACAAATCAAACCTCACAGCAATAATTAGGCAGAAAACAGACACATGCACAGTCCTAATCAGTCATTTCTAAATCGTTGTCCTATAAAATAACTGATCTATAAATAGTTTCAGAAACGTTTGCCTACGTAAAACCTCTTAGTTGAGAATGAATGGTGCACTTTTGCTCCTAGAGTTCCTTTTATGGAAGTCGCATTGGTTGTAATTTCCAATGGGTCACAAAATGGCACCCGCCTCTCTGTCTTTGCATCCCTTGGCTTCTTTCTTAGATGCTACTATACTAGCTTGTTGCCTCAGTCCATATTCATCATTTTTTCCTTTATATTCGAGAATTGATTTGGCTCAAAGGAATCAAACGCCTACTGGACCATTTGCCTTTAACTGTTCAGATCCAGCCTACCATCCCTGAGCAAGAAAAAGAACAGATAAAAATACTAGAAAGCATCCATCTAGCCTGGTAACCCACTGCCTTATTCAGGCTATTGACTATTTCATTGCTTATTCATAAATCTAAGATGAATGATTTGTAAAGTGAATTAATTGATTTGTGATTTCTAGACCGTATCTAAAGTCAGAATGGTATTATCTACTGATAAATAATAGTGTTCCTTTACAGAGTACAATGTTGGAGTTATGAAAAAACTGATTTAGATATCTGCATCTCCAATATTTTATAGCTATAGCTTCTCAAAATCCTGTATTTTTCCCTTCTGATCAAGGGATCTTTGGGTATGGAGGTCAAACATTTTCTATCAGATAATTTAATAAACAGGTACTATTTGGAAGAATGGGATAACATGCCCCCAAATCCCACTGTTAGTTTCAACTTTAGCAAATGGAAAAAAAAAAGAAAAAGAAATCTTAAGAAGTCTGTTTCATGAATGATTACAGGAATAAAACCCAAACTATCCTGTGATTCAAAATAAGATAAATCCATAATCTTACACCAACAATCTGTAAACCCTTTTATGTATAATTGAACCCACCCCCACAAACTCCATGTTGGTGAAAGCAAAGAAAAACAAATTTTTTCTAGCATCACGGGAGAGACTTGTATCTGGCACTAAAACAGGGTTACAGCTTTGAGTTGTTACAGAAAGCAACTTCATGCTAAAACTTTTTGTCTTTTTAAACTTTTTTTTAATAGGGAAAGAACCCTGCTAACACCTACTTTCACATACCTAAAACTGCAACACCGAAGGGTGCAGGAGACACAGATGCTGTGAATAAGGAAGTATAATATTCAAGTATATGAGGAAGTATCACAAATGGCCACAGAGAAATATATATATATTTATATCTATAATACTGTATCAAACAGATGGAAAAGGGGTGTGAAACTGGTACTGTGTACACAAATCTAGCTGATCAACCAACGTTCTAATCAGACACGAGTCCACCCTAATGAAAGTGCTTCATTCCTAAGAGATGCACTTTATACCACTTCCTCAACCACAGCTCAAATGCGTCGTAACTATTTCTTAATTAGTTAAATAATTTATTGGGTTGACTTATACTCTGATATAATTATCCAGGTCCCAAATGTTAATAACTTAACTGAATCTTTCTTCCCATTTATACAAAATAACGCTTTAAAAAAAACTTATTTCTTACATGCTCTTCCCTTCCTGCAATCAGACTCCTTGATTTAATTTAACCTGTAATAAGTTACAATGGGCAGCTTTTTATCTTTTCACCCAGCAACAAAATAGTGAAATGAGCAGCTTGGATTTTAACAAGGCCTTTCAGGATGTAGTGGATAGCCTTCAGGCACATGAAAGGTAGAAATGCAATTTTTAAAATAATATTACTCCATGCAAAACAGAGCAGAGCAAAAATAATTGTCCAATTGTACTCATGTAAAGCCAGTATCTTCCTTTTACAAATGGAAATCAAGTCAATTTCTGCATATACTATTCTTTTTTTAATATAAAATTGTAACGGTTACTACAGTTTGGGAATGAGATTATTTATTTTATGGTTTGTAAAGAATGAATATAACACCTGCTCAGAGCCCACTCCTGCCAAGAGCTCATGCCTAAATAGTATTACTTCAATGCTAAACGAGAAATATTCACAAGCCCTGCTTAGCGAGTGCGGCAGTGACATCCTCGGCCAGGGTGGCAAGCTGGGGGGATTCGAGCAGGTTGATGCTTCCAGAAGAGGAGACGTTGCTGAGTCGTCGGGGGGATGCCACGCTGGATCTGCCTGGGGACTGTGTAATGATCTCAGCCCCGTGGTCCACACGGGCCTTAGCATGCTCTCTGAAGTTCAACTTTTGGCTGTCAATCTGTTTAAGACAAGCATCAGTCCTCGTTAACTCAAGCATCTTAACTGTCGCTTAGCTCTTTCTCTATATCCCAGAGCTGACGTTCATGTCACTTCTATTCAGCTCTACCATCCCTACTTCTAGATATCCAGGCCTTCAATTTGGGACCCATTTTGATGAAGAGTATTTCAGAAGGATTTTTTAAAAAGGCAAGATCGGCTCAGGATCTTGTTTCTTACCTTGACATTACCACCTCCAGGTACGTGGTGAGCATTGTCAAGTGAACCAACTTTAGCTTGGGCCTTTTCTTTGAAATCCAGTTTCACACTCTCAATTTTCACACGCCCACCACCTACGTAGGAGAGGAGAAAGGCTTTTAAATGCCTTGCTAAAATTAAATCTTATATTTGTGGTGACTAGTTCCCCAAAATGATTATAGTAGGTAGACCATGGCAAACGACAAACTTAATGAACTCTACTATCCCTCCGACCATGGATGTGAAAGGAATCTTTTAGATTTCTAGACTATACCATTTTCCCCACACCATCTACGGTAGTGACATCCTTTTTGTACCATTACGTGGATTGCTCTACATGTTAATTCCTTTCTCCTCTACTCATGTCTAACCTAAAATATCAGAGGGTTTTTTCTTGTCTGTGTGATAAAAACTCTAAAAATAACACAATGAAAGTATCATATGTATCCTTTCTCAAACTTGGCACATTTAGTCTCTTATTTCTAAGGGAGCAAATTAAATTGCAATGAAGCTCTTCTTTATTTTTCTTAATGGTAATAGGTCACTTGTTCAAAGAACTATTAGGCTAGCAATGGAGTGCAGGTGGGTAATATTACCATTTGTCAATTTTCAGCATTGATAGCTTGACTGATGAAACTGGAGTCAGGGGCTAAGTTGCTTAAGAGCTTCCATTTTAATTAGCAGATGGAGTGATAGGAAGAGACTCTTAGGAGATCCCATTCTTTTCCAGATGCCATAGGACCAATGTGACTCTGACTTTGATCTGATAATACTGAGACGGAGTTTTGACCATGCCATGTCCTTAAATGCTAATTAGTCTGAAACTCGAGGATCTGCTGATAGATGAGAGTGCCATGAGCCACCCTTCTGTGGCACTCCCCATTTCTGCACACCTTTCTCAGGCTTATGAATGTAAGGAGTTCTACACTGAGTTGTCCTTTAGCCTGTTCTTGAGCCTGTCTGCTGATGTCTTTGACCTGGAAGGAAGCTGGATTAGATACCTTTACCTGTCTCCACCTAAGAGATTAGCTTTGACTTGCATTATTAACTTGGTTTTGGCTCTATGCATTTTTTTGCAAGGCCAGTGGTAAGCCATGTGACCCTCTACTATCATTGCATCTCTCTTGGGATTTTGATTTGGGAAGAATACCTGAGGGACTCTATGGAAACATGGAAGAGATTTTTCAATTTTGGACTCTTGCTGCTTATTTATCTCTGTAGACGAGAGAAAGGTCTGTTAAAACTTTACAGGTCTCCTAGGCCTGTGGTGTTTTTCTCATGTGATACCTGGACATTTATATTAACACCCAATTACCTGGCCAGGGGCCCCTTGAAATTGTATGGTGTTACTGGATTAAATTTTGAAGATTCATTCATTCTCCTCCTGAAGGCTTAGGATGTACATGATGTTATTTAACTCATGCTTACAGAAGACATGTAGTTGTCCTTCCCTCAAAAGATGCATAACTGCAGGAGTGTTATCCTTCCAACATTTTACTTGGCCCCATGGGTCTCACTTGTTGGTTGTTACAGGATTAGTGTGATTCATAAAACATAATTATATGGGTTAGAGTCTAGAAGATGTTGAACTTTCAGCTACATGAGATCAACTTTCTTAGGATCTTACTTTTCTATTTTTTGGTGGCCTCTGCTAGAAATTGTCTTTTCAAGTTTTCTTTTATGGTTATATGTTGTGTCTATGTAACCTTGTTAAAATTTTTTTGAACTGTATTTTGAGAGAGAGAGAAAAAAAAATAACAATGTAACATTGACCCAAAATATATTCAGAAAAGGAAGACTGAGAAGTCTATTTCTGTTGAAGCCCTACTAGGTATTCTAGGTATTTTTACGTAACTCTTAGAGAAGCCCATTTGAATTCAGACATCTCTGCCTTTGGTTCTGAAGAATTCTGGCCCCATCAGGAGCAGTAACTGCAGAAGACTATAATCCCCATCAAGCTTCATATGTCCCGAAGTGA
>NW_021703772.1:27144066-27283655 GCF_005190385.1 Monodon monoceros
CTGCAGAAGACTATAATCCCCATCAAGCTTCATATGTCCCGAAGTGAAGTCCACAAGACCGGATATTTCAATTTGTGGCTCCAGGTATCAAATTGTTTCCTTTATTTTCTCCTTAGATATTCCACAATCCAAAGTAACTTTGTGAAAAGCTTGCTATTGACAAGGATCTTTGTGCTAATACATCTTTATGAACTTAGTCACCTGGTTCATTTATTACGAAGTAAGAGCTAGATTTAGAAAAAGGTGGGAGTCCATGACGATAGCCTTTTATGACCAGTAAAACATACACAGAATATTTTCTTATCTATATAAGATTTTTCTGTGCATCAAGACCCCAGGTGAATTTAACTAAATGTATACTTACTGTCTGGAATGAAAGAATCCAATATTGTCTTTTGTATTCTGGAAGAAAGTAGGCAGTGTAGCCAAATACTTCTATCATACTGTTGACACAGTACAACGTCAACTAAATGTTTGTAGACTTAAGTAATAGATGGGGAGTTGTGAAGATACCCACATGGGAACATATCCCTGCTGTTTCCTAAATGACAGAGAGCTAATTCCGGGGTAGCAATTCTGAAACCAGGAATGGAGATTCCTTACTCGTAGTTTCTAACTCCTTGACTTGCCTTATGAACACCCTTTGCCAAAGAGAAGCCCAATTTCTAGATATGTTTCCAGTTCGTTTATCTATTTTGAAACATATCCTATCTACCTTTGTTTTTCAACTAATAAATTCTTCTTAATAATCTCCTGGTCAGAAATCTCATTGGGCTCAATCATTCTTATACCTTGTTTTGATAACATTTGAGACAGTGATTAATGGGAATAACCTATTACCTGGTTTAATTAAGATGCCAAGCATAGATGGTTAAAACCAATTGCTTCCTCTTGTCCTTCAATGGTACATATAAATTGTGTCAAAATATTCTCAAGAAAATTTACAAATTTGACAGTTGTCCATTATTTACATATGCATGGAGGTGGAGTTTAGCAAAAACATAATACATGATACTCAGAAAAAGTGACTCATAATACATTAGAGGGAATTAAAGAGGGAAAAATCCCCAGCAAGATGAGTAGAAATTCTACCTTAGAGCATCAGTCTTATGAGATATTCTAGAAAAACAAGAAGTCCATGGTCAAATGAGTTGGGGGAGACATTGCATTCTGAGGATTCACAATACTTATAGACCTGGGTCTGAGAAATTCAGCAGAAAAGTTAATTTTTTCAGCTTTGCTTAAGCACAATCCTTTTTTCACATAATGTAGAAAAACAATTTCTTGAAAAATCTTTGGAAATGCTTCTTTCAGTGTATGTATTATGTATAAATACATGGCCCAATGTATTTTATAGACTATATATTTCCAACGAGCTCCAACATGCATGTTGCGTACATCGAGATAAACGCATCTCATGTACCTTTTAATTTTTATTTATTTATTTAATTTTATTTTTTTGTCTTTTTCTCTTTTTTTTTTGTACCTTTTAATTTTTAACATGTCCTATGATACATGGCCTGTGTGTGGTAACTAAGTTTACTTGTCCAAGTGAAGATGCCTTGAAATTTCTAATGTAAATTTCTATTAATAAAAGCATGACGTATCAGGATTTGGAAAAGTCCTTCCAATTAGATATTTCACAGCAACACAAATTTCGCTTGTCAATTTCTTGAATCCAATCTAATATCTCCCAGACTACTAAAAAGAACGGATTTACCTGGCCTGTGGCGGATGTTTTTCAGAGAGCCGCATTTGGATGTCACGTGGCTTAGGTCTATCTTCTTGGTGACAATCTGTACCTGTGTGAACCACATAAAATGTGCTTAAAGTAGTTTAGACATAAACAACCCCCAAGATCATACGTCAAATCTAGAAACATATCCAAACTCACAACATACAACAACATATACATACAAATGGGAAAACACAATCTTCCATAGATCCTCCCACATGTTTGGTTGGAAAGAAAAACGAAAGTGAAGGAAAATCCTAGAATAGAAGATTTTATTAGCAGAAAACAGATCATGCCCCAAGGGGATAGAAACACCTGGATGCACAAGGCAAGCTTCCACCCAGAGAACGAAGCCACACCGTGTCAAACCTTTCCATAAGCAAAGAGCCAAGTGAAGAGAGAAATTATGCTTTAAAAAGTGATTTTTACATAAAAGTGACCAACTTTGCTCATAGAAACAAGAAGCCCAACACTGCTTTAAGATAACAAGAAGAAGAAAGCTCTAAACATGCTTTTCTAAAATACTATTGTCATGTCTTGGCTAAATGGAATTTTTATTGCACACCAAATTATCAATATAAAATGACAGCATTTTTTCTTCTTTGTGTCTTGTTGAAATTATTTCATCTCCCAATATTTGAAACAGTGCTTTCCAAGTGTGGTTCCTGGTCCATTTGCATCAGAAATACATGGGAATTACTTACTTGAACACTGGAAATGGCGTCAGGGAATCTGCACATTTGAACAAGTGATTCTTCTCTAGGGGAAAATTTCAGACTACTGTTTTGGAGGTTGGAAGCTCCCTTACTTACTTTAGAGATCATTAGTTATCTCAATTTATCCTTTTCCATGTAGGTGTTTTGACCGGCAGCACCCATAGTAGAGGGCAGCTGGGTCTACCCTCTGATACCCTCAAATTATTTCCTAGGACCAAGATTGCTTCTGTGAAAGTACCACATGGTGTGAGCTTACAGTCAGGGCAACAGGAAGGAGGGCAACCTTGTCAGTGTAAATGCTGAGCCTGAAGCTTAGCCCTGCACCCTGGAAAGAGCCCAGAAAACCTTGCTGTGGTCCTCCCACATGGCATATTTTCACACCCAGTGGAGCTACTTTGAACATCAGGTGACAGCTCCTGCTAGAAGGCACTTGCTTGTCTCTCCTTTCACTGCTTGACTCCGTCTCTGCCCAGTTGAGGAGCAAGGAACCAAGAGTTATTAGATAGGTGAGAATTCCGGATTTGATAATCTATAAATTACCTGAGTCACAGACGGTCAGAATCTGAAGTTTAGGTGACAGGATCTGTAGTATAGAGAGTCACCCAGTTCGCCTTTTTTGTTATTCTAATTTTACAAAGAACCATGCTTTCTTTAGCTTGAGTTTGCCTGTTTCAACTCTTCCTCAACTACATTTGAGAAACACGGATTCATCTTTCCCTTTCTCTCATAGGATATTATTTTCACTCAATTTAAGAGACAGGAAAAAATTCCATCAAGACAGAGTATATTGGGACTTGAATCTTTTCACTGAATTACAGATGAGCCATGCTTCACCAGTTTTGTATTATTCCAAATGATATCCCAACTCTCATGAATAATGAAGCACAAAATATTGACATTATACAGTTTGGGTACTTTCAAGTACATCAGACTTTGCCTCAAGAGTAACTTAAATGGAGCTAGAAAAGTGTGTGCACAGCTGACTTTTACAGGGGAGTAGAGACAGCATGAGAAAATACCTTGAAGCCAAAGGCCAGCAAACAAATTGGCAAGTGAGGTGGGTTTTCCATCTCCCCGAAAACCATGGTGTACCCCATTATAAAAGCAAGAATTCGCCAGTGATCTTAGAGGGAAGGATGGGAAGGCCATCACCAAAAATGCAAGGTTGACAAGCTCCCAAACCAGGGGGACGTGTGGAGCAGCAACAAGAAGGGGGGAGTGTGTTGGGAGGGAGGCAGGAAAGGAGACCAAGTGCCTGCTGTGCAGATGGCGCCACACAATCAGGACGGCTCCTAACAGAAGCTTCTACTTACATTTCCGCCCCCAGCAGAATGTTTGATGTTATCCTTGGAACCACATCTGGACTGAACCTTGCTAAAATCAATCTTCTGGTTTAAAATCCTAACCTAAAAGGAATTGGAAGTAACTTCACTGTGCATTTTCCTTTCAATATGCTGGGTATAGGGAACCAGAAATGGGCAGCACCAGAGGCTCCAAACTCCCTTCCACCTACGTAATCATTTAAGAGAAAAAACTAACACTGAAACTGAAGAGCAGATCTATCATATGAATATGAGCCCCTTTTCTCCTGCACCCCGCCCCCCCCAAGGGCCAAATGCTTGAGAGCCTTAGATATCCCAGCCGTAGGCTGCTATAATCTGGAAACAATATAGGAAAAGAAAAATAAAACTTGAATTATCTGTGAGGAGGATGCTTCTGATATTGTGGGCAACGCTGGGACTCAGGTCCACTCTCTGGAAGGGCCAAGATTGTAGTTCAGCCCAGGATCCTGAAGGATACACCAGTGCCCCCTCCTCCCCCTTAATCCCTAAAGTGTCACCCATCACAATTGTGAATCACCTGGTACACTTGACTTGACTATGATTGGTCCACATAGAACAGGTGAGGTTCGCATTGGTCTGGCTGAATGCTACAGGTGAGGGTTCTCATTCATCCAGGGGAAGAAGCCCTGGTTTCCCAAGACGGTCAACAAGGAGGCTCTGGGCCTCCTCTCCTGAAAGGATTTATGATTCCCTTGCTGGTTTGGCTTGGTAGCCTTTTGAAAGGCCTCTCTCTGACAACTGCTCATAAATAGCCATTATTCTTGGATTTGGTGTGAAAGCATTATTTCCGTTTTTAGAGGGGAGAAAACCAAGGACCATTAGCTAGCTGACTTGTACTGAGTCATGAACAGGTAGTCCAGGCCTTGGTTGGGCCCAACAGATATGAGGTTAGGTGTTCTATTTCTATTTTCAGCAAGTCCAGTACTCACCTTGAAGGCAATAGTAAATCCAGGTAATAGCAACTCCAGATCTGGAAAGATATTACTCTGGTGTAATGTAATGTGCAAAGTAATAACTCTTGTAGCTTCGTTCATGTGTTTTTGAATTGTGTGTGTTTTGGAGGGCCAACAAGCAATGTAAGAATGGAAGGAAAGGTTTATTTTTGTTTGTTTTATCTTACTTTGGCTACAACTACCCCCCAATAGCTAAAGGGAAATCACGTCTTTAGTGCTTTAGGGGACAATTTATCCTCTTATATATGAAAAAAAAAAGCTTAATAAAATTACCCTAGATATACAGCTGTCTCTAAGAATGGTATCACATCTCTTGGTATTCGCAAAAAAGAGTAAAATATTCAAGAGCACGTTGAATCCTGACTAGTTTTAACTAGACAAAGCTTAAATTGCAGCATCTGCCTAACATTGACAAGATAGCGCGTTCCTTTCAGGGAAGTATCATCCACAGCTCTCATCGGCAGCCCGAGGGAAGGGCCTCTCGTCAAAATCTGAATTCAGAAGACATGATGATTGGGCCACTCTCTAGGGCATAAAACAAATTCCTATTAAAAAAAGGGGGGCTATCACAGAGTCTGTATCTAGCCACATGTGTAGTTGTACTGTAAGAGTTTCACATAAATTGTAGATGCAGATAATGAAGTCAATAAGGGCCACTACATTTCAAACCTCACAGGTAAGTTATTTTTAGAAAGCAAATAATTTTGATTTGTTATTTCTAATAATAATACTTTAAATTATTCTCCATAAGGATCTATTTATTTTGGCAATGAAACAGAATTCATCTAAGCCATTTTTCTAATCCTTGGGGATATACAGAGTCTCATATTTCATTTACAAATTTTAATTTAGAGACCATAAGAGTACCAATCAAGTGACTCATTACCAAGCGACCAAAAGCCAAAAGTTAAATCTGACTCATCTGTTGCAAAAATGGAAATTCCAAATTCAGTTATATAAATTTGTTTGACTCTAACTTTTAATCAATTGTTTGACAATTTTTATGATTTCGAAAACAAATGATTCAAACCCAAAGGGGACACATTGCCTGCATTATTTAGAGATGATTTAAATCTTAAATTCTAAAACTTCAAGGCCAACTTCAAAGTCGATTTTCCCGAGAATCACAGATTTTCTAGCGGAAAAAACTAGCTGGCCTTTTTTTTTTTTTTTTGGTACACGGGCCTCTCACTGTTGGGGCCTCTCCCGTTGCGGAGCACAGGCTCCGGACGCGCAGGCCCAGCGGCCATGGCTCAGGGGCCCAGCCTCTCCGCGGCATGTGGGATCTTCCCAGACTGGAGCACGAACCCGTGTCCCCTGAATCGGCAGGCGGACTCTCAACCACTGCGTCACCAGGGAAGCCCTAGCTGGCCTTTTTTGATGGTAGACTATATTAACCCATGTTTGCTCAATTTGACATGCATTAATAACACATTCTTTACATATTTCCATAATTGAAAAAACTTCATGGTACATATATATATATATATATTTTTTTTTAAGATGTTGGGGGTAGGAGTTTTTATTAATTAATTAATTAATTTTTTCTGTGTTGGGTCTTCGTTTCTATGCAAGGGCTTTCTCTAGTTGTGGCAAGCGGGGTCCACTCTTCATCGCGGTGCGTGGGCCTCTCACTACCGTGACCTCTCTTGTTGTGGAGCACAGGCTCCAGACCTGCAGGCTCACGCACAGGCTCACGCACAGGCTCCAGACGCGTGAGTTGTGGCTCACAGGCCTAGCTGCTCCGCGGCATGTGGGATCCTCCCAGACCAGGGCTCAAACCCGTGTCCCCTGCATTAGTTGGCAGATTCTCAACCACTGCGCCACCAGGGAAGCCCCATGGTATATTGCTTTTGTCTAAAATGAGGCAAAGTATGACATTCATTTTGCTTAATGGTTGAGTGGACAGAAATAAAACCACTCTGGGCAGTGAATGTTTGATGTTCAGTAAGTTTTACACTCTAGCTTGACAACTTGTATCTGAGCCATGTGACTCACATTTATGCCTTAGCAAAATTACAAAATACTTCATGCCAAATATCTCTAGGATCATTGGCAAATAATGCCTTAGAGAGTTAATTCCACAAATACAGGCAGTCCTCAGAAACCATCCCATAAAATAGAAAAATAGATGACTGCTGTGAAGCAAAAGGCTTTATTTCAGATTAGTTTTTTTTTATCAGAGTTGAGTTTAACTTTCTGTTCTCTGTGGATAGATTGAAATAAAAACTACTTTCTTTGGGAAGAAATTTTCATTGGACTTTTGTTTTCCTAAAGCCTATGTCAAGAAAAATTATGTTAACATCTTAGAGACTGCCTAGAAAAAATATAATGACCTTCTAATTTACAAATGAACTAATTTTCTATTTAAATGATATGAAGGAAAAATTATTTGAATAATCATTATCCAACATTAACTCTAAACCACACTTTAATCTGTTAATTTCTTTCAATCAAAATTTTTACTTGCTCTATTAATGCAAAGAATATGACAACCTTTCCTCCTGCATACTTCATAGTGGAAGTGAAATGTATTATTGTATCAATCAACTGGATCATCCTCCTAAAACTCTGCCTTATTCAAAATTCTACCAAACTCCCTATTTCCTATTAAATGCAACAAAACTTTTAGCCAGGCAACCAGGGTTTGTAGCAATTCTGATTTTTGAGTCCTCTCTTAATACTTTACATTTCATCCAGACTGTATTCTAGTTCGTATTAAGGGCCTTGTTACATTTTCAGGTTCACCCCCATGCTTTCTTCATGTTCTTATCTCTTGACAGAATGCCCTCTTTCCAAGTTTAGTCTGTAACAGATCATCCTTCAAGGCTCAGCCAAACCAGTCCCTCGAAGTGGCAGGCTGGCAAAAAAGGATTTTATTCTCATGGGCATACATTGATGACTTGTATGCACACACCACTGACTTTTCATTCATATAAGGGTCTTATAAGCATGAAGAGTTACAAAGAATAGGTTAATGTAATTGAATAATTAATCAGAATTATTTAATTTTAATTAATTCTATGTATTCCTCCACAATGTTAGGAAAGAACAGAATAGTTACTTTCTGGATATTCTTGATGTGAGTCTAGTTGAATTTTACCATAATGGTTCAATTGAAGTGATCTGCCACTGTACTCTCTCTGCATATAAGTTTAATTGCTCCTTTAGAGAAATGAGCTTTTTGTTTTCCCCCCCAATATGGGGTTACTCTAAGAAAGGGCAGGAATACAAAATGCAGGCTATGCCTGTAGACAGGAAAAGATCTCTTACTAGAGATTAGTTGGAAATATGAAACATGAAAAATGAAAGAAAATACAATCCTAACATAGTTTTTAGTAAAACAGTTTATAAACCAGAGGCATTAATCACAGTGTCAACTTGGATTTCTTGAGCAACAGAAACTTGATTTTTTTGACACTCTCTGCTGCTGCTTATTTAAGTAAAAACATCCCCATGTCAGCTCAAGATGGCAAGATATGGAAAGTAACTGGGAGTCCGAAAGTTTGGATTCTGTTCTCAGCTCCTTTACAATCTGGTACTAGGTCTTTCAGGTCTCTTCTAGGCATGAACCTCAATTACAAGAAATTTCCTTCTTTCTCCATCCAAGGTTGTCTTAGAAAGAAATTCTTTTTGAAAGGTAGTGGACAGTGACACTCAATTGACTTCCCTTCAACTTTATGGGGAATTAAGCTTTTCCTTTGGGTTTGCATCATTTCTCAGGAAGGCTTATTAAGCTTTCCTTTATACTTGCATTATAAAAACACTTTTCTGTCTTTCTCAAAAGTATTTCCTATTCCATAACATTCAATTTTAATGAAAACTATTTAGCCTCTATAGAGTCCAGAGGTATCATATATTAAAACAAAAATATTGTTATATCATATATTCCTGAAGATTGAAAGTTCTCTGGAACAGATGATGTTCATCAAATATTCATCTGTTAACAACCCTGTGCTGTGGTCAAAATGCATACAGGTATACAAACATTACAGTCCCTTCTGAATTTTAATTAACTCTACCAACACTGATCAATAACTTCTTCAAAACTAAGTATATAAATATAAACAATAAGTATATTTCAGTACACATTTTAATAGAAATAATAGTTTATGTGAAAACATACAATTCCACAGATCTCTAAGGAAAAGAATATGGAAGAGGACCTATTAAGGCATCAGCCCAATTTTCCTGTGCAGACTGTCAAAAAGCACAGAAGGTAAAACCTTGTTGAGAAACCTTGGGGTGAATGCACAATGTTGAAAAATTTGGAAAGAACTTTTTGGTGAAACAGACATTGAGTTTAGCCTTTAGAACCACTGTTAAATATTTTAAGTGGTCTGCCCATGGGCACTGGAAGGAAAGTTATGAATATAGCAGTCATTGTGACTCATGAAAATTAACAGATAATGAGCTTTATCAAGTTCATATGCCAAAATCTTAACATTACATTTTTTTCTTTAGTTTAAAATTTTAAGGAATACTGGACCAAGTTGGTAAGAAAGTAACTTTTTGAGAGTCTGTTCAGTTGTTTGAAAACAACCTGAGATTCAATGCTGTTCCCATGTCCTTGCTTGGTTTGTAAATGAACAGAAAGCAAAAAGAGACTCCACAGGCCACAACTTTTTAAACCCAAAGTAATAATTTTTCCATAGTTTTAAATAATTAATATTTATGAAGCTTAGCTCAATAACTTTTCATTACCTTAGAAAAGATACTTGAATTACAGTTATAAAATTCTATTGCATAAAGACAGGGTCCCTCAAAGAGAGAGAGAGGCATGGACATATATACACTACCAAACGTAAGGTAGATAGCTAGTGGGAAGCAGCCACATAGCACAGGGAGATCAGCTCTGTGCTTTGTGACGGCCTGGAGGGGTGGGATAGGGAGGGTGGGAGGGAGGGAGACGCAAGCGGGAAGAGATATGGGAACATATGTATATATATAACTGATTCATTTTGTTGTGAAGCAGAAACTAACACACCATTGTAAAGCAATTATACTCCAAAAAAAAACTGAGAAAAAAAAAAAAAGACAGGGTCCCTGATCTCAAGGAGCTTTCATTTTGAGATAATGATGAATTTGAGAGCAAAAAAATGCCTTGTAATGTATTTTGGTGAACAGTTATTCTTCATGCTGGGTTGCATTTTACAGTTAATGGGATATTTTATTACACTTCTTATTTAGCACTTATTTGGAGGCCTAAGGAGATGGAAAGAATGGCTTGGAAAAAACTTAAAAGTAAATAAAGGCAGGGAACTAGGGGAGGACGAGAAAAAACAAACACTTTTTTTCTGCCTAGATTGTAGAGGCCAGGGGATGTTATTGTCATCCATTCCCCTTTTATCATATAGTGCCCAGCATAGTCTTCGTAAATGATGAAAGAATAAATATACAAATGAGAAAAAAGATCTAAATAAGCTTCAGTCTTTCTTTTTTTTTATAAAATTTATAATTTGTAAATTTGCCTATATATTAATAGCACTCAGTAGACCTTCACAGTGGTGACCATCATAATTTTATATAATGAGAAAAAAATCCTGTTTTACTATAACTTATCAGTTGCCTCCAGAATTAATTCCATTTTTTCATTTGAATATAAAATTGAAAGCAACTCATTCAAGTTAGCATGTGAAAGGCCAAAAAGCGTCTCAGGATAATGCCTAAAACTTTATAAGAAAATATAAAAAAGATTCCACTCTACATTTCACACATTTCATTCTCTCCTTCCTCCTTCCCATTGCTCCCCCTTCCTCAATTACACTCCTATTTCAGAAACACTGCTTTTTCACTCAACTTCAGCTGGCCCTTTGTGGCACAAATATTTATGGAGTCTATTAGAGTACCTAAATGAATGTTTTTTGATGAGCTGCAATGCAAAAACACTGTATAACCATGGATCTGAGAGCTTAAAGTATCCACATAGTCTATTTAAATGAGGTGGTGCTATATACAGAAACAAGTATTATTTTGTTGCTTCTATCCTACAAATAAGAAAGTTGAGGGCTACCCTGGTGGCGCAGTGGTTAAGAATCCGCCTGCCAACGCAGGGGACACGGGTTCGAGCCCTGGTCTGGGAAGATCCCACATGCTGCAGTGCAACTAAGCCCGTGCACCACAACTACTGAGCCTGTGTGCACACTAGAGCCCGCGAGCCACAACTACTGAAGCTCACGCACCTAGAGCCCGTGCTCCACGACAAGAGAAGCCTGTGCACTGCAGCTAGAGAAAGCCCACGCACAGCAAAGCAGACCCAATGCAGCCAAAAATAAATAAATAAATATTTTTAGAAAATAATAATAAACTATAAAAAAAAAAGTCGAGGACTAGAGAGGTCAGTATCTAAGGTCACACAATAATTTAGCAAAAAAGCTGGACCAAGAACTCAGCTCTTACATTCTGATCCAATATTCTCTTAGCCAAAATTCACTGTGGTCCCAGCGTGGGGTGTTTCTTTGGGTAATAACTGTAACAGCTTTAGGCAGTCACACTCATTCAACAAGTCACTAGAAAGAATGCATCTCTCGATGCATATAGTATACAACATTCATTCAACTTTCACTCAACAAATATGCCAAATACCTACCATATACTGAACACTGAGGATGAAACAGACCTCAGCCCTGATTTTATGGAGCTTATGGTCTAGTAGGTGAAACAAGATAGACATTAAATAATCAATTATACAATGGAATGTATAAATATGGTGAGAAGCCCTGGCTACAGTATCAAGAGTATATCAGATAGAGAAAATAACAGAAATATTCTACTCAATATTCTGTAATAACCTATATGGGAAAAGAATCTGATAAAAATGGATATATGTATATGTATAACTGAGTCACTTTGCTGTACACCTGCTACTAAGACAACATTGTATATCAACTATACTCCAATATAAAATAAAAATTTTAAAAAAAGAGAAAAGAACAGATGAAGGGAGACTAGTTAACAACTATTGCAGTGATATCAACAAGAGATAACATATCCTGTGCTAGGGTGGTGGAGAGTGGACTGAAAGAAATGGGTAGAATAAGTGCTGTTTGGGGCACAAAATCATTAGCACCTAAAGATGGCCAGGATATGGAATGAAGGAAAGGGAGATGAAAAGAAAACTCTTTGTTCTGATTTGTGAAACCACCTCATTAGTAACTTTCAACTATCACAAGGTGCTTTGTATACTGATCTTCATAAAGCTGACAGAGAAAAAACAAGAAGCTTGTCAAAACATGTAGGAGTATTCCATATAAATCAAAGTGCCTATAAAAAAAATCTGATCCACAGATAGAAAAAGTACCATTCATTGAGTTGTTGCTTAAATTTTTTATGCCACACATTTAGAGAAATTGTTTATTTTCTTACCTTTGTTCAAATCAAGCAGACTAGTCCTTAAAAAGCTAACACTTTTTATTCTAAAATTTAGCTTTAGATTTAATGTAGCTTAAGGAGCTAGGTACATTGAGATAGTTTTAAATTAATACACTTAATAAGATAGCTTTACCTATGCCTTGAGTTAAATCAACCAAGCTTACTATCTATAGTGAATCTGAGATTACATATGTTCTTTACAGTAGAATGAATTTATATTTTAGCTGAAAAGATTAACTTTATTGCTTTCTGTAAAGCTCCTCATATCTTCAGCTAGCTTATCTATTCCATTAGGCATTGATTTGCCTCACTGAACTAAGCCCTGAGCTGAGCCTCTTTGCCAATAGAAAATTGGACTTCAACAGAAGAGATAATAGCCATAAGCACAAACCTTATACATATGGAAGAGCAATAAATGTTCAAAATGGGGCAAATAATAAAGCTTCCCAACTTGGAAAGTTGTTGAATTCCTTAGACACTATATCTTTCATTATACATTTCCTCTCCCTAATATTAGTGATTGCACAAACTTTAAAACAACAATAATAAAGCTTTTAAAATTAAATTATTTACATACAATTAAACCACTCTGAATTTTATTACAATAGAGTCTGTGCAGAAGGTTTGAATTAATTAAATTAAGGTTACATCTACCAATTTACTCCCATCTTCACCAATAAGAGTTGTGTGACTTTTTTTCTTAATAACTATAGATGACATATGTCTATTACAAAACTGGGCTCCTACAGAAGGTATCAATGTTGTCTTGGTCCTCTTCAGTGATTCTGGGTTGGTCACTGTCCATTCAAATATCCTAGTATATACAATTACTATTGGGGACAACATGCCACTGGCTTCAATTTCCCCAACAGGGTGCATTTATGGATTCTCTGTCAGATAACAAGGGTCTTTAGCATATTATCTTGACAATTTCTAAGAAGCTTTAACATAAACATTTCTCTTAGTCATTTTATAAAGTTGAACCTCTAAAATCCAGTCAAAATCCCCAGTTTAACATGTACAGAAAAAGACCCTTTCCTCACTCCCTGTATTTGAGAAGATCATACACTATAAGGAGGCTTTTAGGGGGATAGTGTTAAAGTGTTGAGTGAAATACTTTTCCTACAAAAACAGTTCAACTGTAGTGCATCTCAATTTCCCAATTCATTTTCCTGTCTAGTTTAAATGCATTGATGCCATCTATCACAAAATAGAAGGCAAATATGTTCCCTCCATCTATTTCTTATCTTGGTGAGGAAATACCTCCTGCTTCTCCAACAAAAGTCATTTTATAACTCCACTGTTGTAGATTTTTTCCAAGTCATCTGAGGATGCGGTAGGATAATTTTGCATCAGGTTACCACTTGCCTCATGGAACAAGAGATTTTCTTCAAATGACATGATGATTTGAGGCTATTTTTGTTCCTTCTGTAATTTTTTGTGTCATATCTTTACTAACCCTAATTACCATAATCTCTAGGGCAGCATTAGTTCAGCTCAAACGAGTGAGACATCTTTATATCAATTTTATCAATTAACAAATATAGTAGAAGTCAATTAAAATTAGACATAGAAATATTCACAGCTAGATATCATAATGAAGTAGAAAGAGAAAATAAATAAGTCTTCATACTTTGGGCTTCGTTTAACTTAATGATTCTAGCAAAGCTGAGGCCAAAACAACTTTTTGTCTGTCTTGAAAAGTCCTTTGAATAAAATCATTTATTGTCAAATTATATCAATAATTATTCCCTTCTTATTAGATTTTATTTTTAGTTTCAATAAAATATCTTTGAGGCACTTAATATTCCCTTGTGATTCTAAGAAGAAACAGGTTCTTTTAAGTATCAATATTTTTCAGAAGATAAGCAAGTAAACCTCACATTTAGTTAAGGAGAATACCAGGACACTGGGATATTTATAAAAAGAGAATTGATTTTAAATACATATGATAATTACTCTATTTTAGGGGGTAGCTCAAAAGAGCTAAAATAATAAACTTGCAAATTGGTACTAAATTTATTTTATTCAACTTACTCTTTTCAATTATTTATGTATAAATATAAAAATAATATGACATTTGGATATTTCCAAAAGGCTCAAAATATTTCCTTCTCTTGGATGTGCAAAACTATGATAAAGGCAAGAGTATGAGATTTTTCGAATTACAGGCTTAAACTTGGTAGAACTATTTTTGTTTTATGCTTAAAAAGTGTTTCTTGCAGCTCATATTTTAATAACATTTTTCTATGAAAAAGCATCTTTCTGTGACTATATTATTATAGAATGTTATAGTTGTTCTGAAAATGGCATACTGAGTCCTTCGTTCCTTCTTTGGTTGATTTTTGCTTAACTCTTTGGACTTTCTTGAACAGAATCACAATGAGAAAGCAAAGAAGTCTGTTGCTAAAGGAAGAAGCAATTTTAAACTTTTGTTACAACACTGAGTAGGAGTCTTCGACAGCCTCACGTTTTGGCAAGACATTTCTTCTAAACCTGCTGAAAATACATTTTCTTTGGCATGAGAGAGGGATACCAGAAATCAGTGGCAGGAAATATAAGAGATAAGAAAAAGAGTGGAAGAAAATAATATTGAGGTTAAAAAGAAAAGCTGTTTTGGTATATTGAAAGGGCATTACAAGTTTGCTAATGTATAAAGGAAATGATTGCTTTCTCTCTTCTTTCACTAACAGATGGGTGTTTTATCTCTTCATTGACAATAAAAGTCAAACTATGGGTATATCAATATCACAAGGGAAATATTAAATGATATTTGTATTTGTATTGTATTAGTCCTTCCAGGCTAATTGCTTTGTCCAAACACATAGTGTAAAAGCAAGGTTCAGGTTAAGGTAGAATTCAAAGCCCTCTTGTTGGAAAAATATGTGAATATTTGCTCTGAAGCTGAAGTTAAGAGTTAGTAGGTAGAATTTTACTAAGAACCCTATTCAATAAAATTAATCTGAAATAGATTTTCCAGTAGAACCATACAGAACTGTCTATTAATTATCAACATGAGTATTTGCCCTTTGCAATGTTTGGGCAATAGCAGCCAGAGAAGAAACTTGGGGAACAATGTTCTGATTTGGAATGAACATGGGAAAATGGTAGAAGATGTCATAGGAAATCCTTGGGGAGAAGGAAGGCGATAAAAGTGGAATTACTAAAAGATGGTCAAAGGAACTCACAGTCAGGATCTAAAATAGATCACTCAAATCCATATCAGAAGTGTAACTTTAATCTATTAAGTTAAAATCCACAAGGCAATAGAGATACATTTAGAAAAGATCTGTTAGGTAGTCAACTAAAAGATTCTCTTATACGGTTAAATCAATTTTTATCTAGTAATAACCACAAGCCATATGATTTCCATCATATTTCATAAGCTATCTTTCTCAGATAAGATCCATACCCTCAGCAATAAATCATAACCTGTAATGCTTTAAAACCTCCATCTCCCTTTTGTTTTAAGAACTGTTAGCCTATAATATGAGGAGGACAACATAATAAGTAATGGGATTTTACTTTGGCAGCAAATACGTGTGTACATGTGATTCTTACCTGCCCCCCTTTAGGCTGGTATTTGATGTTCTCTGTCGATCCAATTTTGGATTTGACATTCTTCAGGTCTGGCAGTGGTTGGTTGATAAGCCGAAGTTGCTTGGGAGTAGCAGGAGATTTTGGAGGCGTACGTATAATGGCAACTTTCTTCTCACTGGGCACCAAGATGGCAGACTTGGGGGTTCCTGGTGTGTGAGGGGTCCTGGGGTAGCTAGGGGTTCCAGGAGTGCCTGGTGTGCGTGAAGAATAGCTTGGTGGGGTACCAGGAGTGATGGCGGTTGATCCGGGGGTAGTGGGTGTTGAAGTGCCACTTTTTCCTGCTCTGCGAATTGGCTCTGACCCTATATTAACAAACAAAACAGAACCCAAACCACAGTGTCAGAAAGTTCTCCTGGAGACACCCCCCTTCCCATCCATTGTTAGAACTCATAATTCATTAAATTTCTAAAGGGTTAATATTTGTGAATTACAACAATGCTCGAAAAGGTGAGAACCTCTTATTTTTAGGCCCATAAACTGGTGACATTCTTTTGATTCTATCAATGTGAAGATAATACTTGGGTTTTCCTGATTTATTTATTTATTTATCTATCTATCTACTTATTTATTTATTTAGCGGTACGCGGGCCTCTCACTGTTGTGGCCTCTCCCGTTGCGGAGCACAGGCTCACAGACGCGCAGGCTCAGCGGCCATGGCTCACGGGCCCAGCCGCTCCGCGGCATGTGGGATCCTCCCGGACCGGGGCACGAACCCGCGTCCCCTGCATCGGCAGGCGGACTCTCAAGCACTGCGCCACCAGGGAAGCCCCTGATTTATACTTAATTCTCATTATGAATGTGTCAAAAGTATTTTCTTCTTGTGTGATCATTTAGGCGTATGGATCTGCCTTTAGTTGGAAAAAAGAGTCTGCACTTAACGTTCTTTGTGGGCTCATATTTACTGAAGAGTCTTTGAATGACATGCAGAACACTCATTCTTTTGTGTAGTAAGTTTATTCCGAGATCCAGGTGGATACACAACATAAAATTGTATATTTAGATCACATGCTTTTGGCCTGCATAGAAAATTATTTAACTCTAAAAAAAAAATCTAGTTCTCTCCTTAGAAAAGTGGGATGTTATAAAAATTTATTCACAGTGAATCTTGTACCTGATTGTGTTTGCAAATATTTCCTTTATAAGGAAATATATCTTAGCTCTTATTAGAAAAAACAAAACAATTTCTTTCCTTAGAAAAGTAGGGTGTTGTAGCAATATGTTCACAGTGAATCTTGTGATTGTGTTTTCTCCCATACTTTCATTACTAGTTTGCAGTTTGGAGTCAAATCAATCATCCTTCACTGTCTATTAATAATAAAGATATTGTGAGGTGTATTTCTTTGCCTCAACTTGAAATTAACCTCATTTTATCATTTAACTCATTTCCCCTCATTTTCCTATGCTATGTTTCTCACATTATTTTTTTAATGTGGGTTTAAATGCCATTTCAAATGCTTTTTTGAAAGAATAATGATATAAATGAGGATACACCTTAACAGATTTCAAAGCACTTTTGTGAATACCGAACATTTGATAACCAAACATACACACACGCAGTAAAGGCAGCTCTTATTATGTGTAACTTAACAGTAAGGACATTGAGGTTCATTTACCCAGATGATACTAAATGCTAAGCCAGATATGATATTTAGCTTCTTAATATTTGTTGAACTTTCTCTTAACTCTAAAAATCTTTCGTCTAAAATAATACATTGATTCCAATAATAGAACACTGATTTACATTGTTTACATTTATTATACAAATTCTTTCACTTTTTAAAATATTTTATAGAAGGGCATGATTTTTATTTTTTACTACTGAGTATGTAACTTTGTAAAATCAATGAATCTTCTGGAAATTTTGTAGAGGTTAAAGATATAACTCATTAATTTTAAAATTAATGAAATAAAAGGGATCGTAGAGTCATCTGATGTAATTCATCATCAGTGCAGAAAGTTCTTCCTGAGAAAGGAGACAATTAATCTTTGCTTTAATATTTACAAGGAGTGAGCTCAAGAGCGCTTCTGAGATAATTGTAGTCTGAAGACAAAGTAAATCTACCCATTGGTCTAGACTCAGTCTCCTGGATAACCAGAATAATTTTACTTCCTCTCTCAGTGAACAGTTTTCACATATCAAGGCAAAGTTGCCCTGTGTCCTTTTGGTCTTTTAGTAAAAGGGCAAGACATGGGTAGACTATTCAACGGGCAATATGAAATGGGATTTGAGAAGAGTAAAGTGATAAATTAGTGATTTTTATTGCTTTCCACAAATATGACATTTCAAGACCAGGATAATACAACCACATTCAACTTGTCTTTCTGTAGATTCCTGGCTATAACATGTGTTTATGGAAAGGTTTTGATGTTGGTTTGAGTCAGTCACTATGTCCTGAAAAATCTCTTCAGAAACTTATTTCCTCCTCAAATGTATTCTCCATCATGTCATCACTTTTAAATAGCTCAGGTCTTTTGGGGAGAGGGGATCATCTCTGTATTATTTGCTGCTCTACCTAACACTGGTGTCTTTTATGGGGCCTGAACACAGCAGGAGCTTAACATATTTTTTTTTAATGGTATGAATTTGATTCAGAATTTATCCAAGTGTGCTGAGGTATTTTTCACTTCATGGAGACCGAGTTAAAGCAATAATCTGGATGTGCATAACAATATTTACTAAAAGAAACATTTGTGTAAAAGTAAGAGTTATTTCTATACTCCCAGAAAATGGCTTTAAGTTTTGAAAAAGTAAAGGAGGAAGGTTCTGTGTTATATCTGGAGAATAAGAAAAAAACACAAGTATTAAGAAGCTCTTAATGCTGCTGTTCAATAGATACGATCAATTTTTATTGTAATAAATTATGTTCTAGTCATCAAAAATGACAAATTTGCCTGTTTCTTATTAGTTCTGAAATAGAGAAGATTAAATTAAATTACCAAAACGATTTTTAAAATATTTATGAGTTACTCTATGACACTATGTTCTTATTTATCTTGTCATCTCTTCAGTGACAATGTCTTTCCCTCCTCTTGGGCTGAATGAACTTCCTGCCTAGCACTTTCTTTCAAATCTTTTCAATAGCTGTACAAAATGCTAGAATATTCCTGTGTGCAGTTAAGGAGATGATAGGCAAATGGGAGGAGGCAAACTGCTTGTTCTGCTAACTGTCCCTATGCCTTTTAGCTATTGCTATGTAGAGCTAAAATAGACCCTACGTCCTAGATTATCAGAGTATCCTTCATGTTCATTGCCAAATAATACAATGTTGTATGCTTATGAGCATAAGTAAAGGTAAAAAGTCAAGGTAGAATTGGCTCAGAACATAAAAAGCAATTTGTATACAGATACCTTTTAAAAGGCAGAGTACAGTGGCTCAAAGATGTGGATTTATGTAAGAAAGTGTCATTTTGCTTCCATGGCAACAAATACAAGCATAATTCAAGGTGTGTTTGGGAAGCCCTCGGGCCTTTGTGTTGGCTCAACATCCCTGGGGTAATTGCTGATGCTCAATTCCAACTCCAGGTATTTGGAGTTAAATTCTCTTCTCTGGAGATTACTAACTCTTAAACGTCTTCTTTGCTAGTTCATTTGCCTACTTTACATGTGTTAAGGTGAAAAAGAGTGATTTCAAAGGCCTAGCATGTATTTCAAAGGATGTTAATGCTTCACGAATCCAAACGGTGTGGGACACGATGGCTTTAATTATAATAAACACTTTCACTGTAGGCAAAAAACACTGTTTAAGTGTCATACAAAATAGTCACATTTGAAGTGGGGCAATTATATTAAATACTTAGAAAATAGGTGGTGAAATCAACTATAATGTGATAGTAGTAGCAATTTCCAACACTTTCGTAATGGATTTTAAATGACAGAAAGGCTATTCTCCAAATGTTTCCACAATTTTGTAATAGTTTTTAAATGACAGGGATACTGTTCTCCGAGTGGTTCTACAGAACAGTTCCCTAATACTATTTCTTCTAAATAAATATAGAGAAGACATTAAGAGGACAGGTTGTGAACTTATCAGTGGGCTGAAAACCAAATTCAGCCACTTACTAGCTGTGTAGTATTGAACAAGTTACTGTCTTTAAAAGGTCAGTTTTCTCATCAGTAGATTTAATGAGGTTATTAATACCTAACCATCAGCATTGTTAATTAAACTGATTGAAAAATGTGTCTTAAGATTTTAGCACATATATGTGATTAATAAATGGTAGTATTTTTGTGGTAATAGAAACATGTTTATGAAAATAATTTAAATTACTAGATAGTCTTGGTAGCAACACAGCACATAAGTGGGTAATGATTGGAACTTTTTTATATTCTTTACATAAACTGTGATAATTGCTGACCATTACATTATGAAATCAAAATAAATTGAAGCTATTGCACAGAACATGCTATGTTTACAGCCTCACTGGAATGCAAATTCTTACCAAATTGAGCAGGATCCTTAATTTTGATTGTTGATTTTCTAGTTAGATTTTAAGACTTGGAATTCTAATAAAGGTTAAGCTTTTATATTTAAAAAGTCCCTGGACTTCCCTGGTGGTCCAGTGGTTAAGACTAGGAGCTTCCACTGCAGAGGGCACGGGTTCTATCCCTGGTTGGGGAAGTTCGGTACGTCATGTGGTGTGGCCAAAAAAAAAAAATCCCTGACTATTGGTTTTCTCTACTAATTAGTTCTTTCGAATTTTCTTTTTTACTTTAAACTTCAAGAGAGAAAATATATTCTGAAAATGACTTTATTTCAATCCTATTTAATGAATAATGAGGTAGTATTCCTCCCTCAGTTGTTTTGACTCAAATAATGGTTTTAGACCCATTGATAGCCTGGATCTCTGATTCTTAGGACAAATATAATCTGATTTTAATGCATATTTTATTTGCAAATGTAAAATATAAGTACATTATAAGCTACTCCACTTAAGGGATTTAAAAAAAATGAATGAAAACGAAGCCAAAGCAAAATAAACCTACTAGTGGTCCGCCGTGCAGAAGAGGAGATAGAACTGTTGAGAGAGAAGGAGTTCTCATCTCTGTCTCCTGATACGCCTCGGCGAGGAGGAAGAATGGAGGACGGTCTCGGCAGAGAAGAGCGCTTTTCTGGGCTCTTGGTTACTCCATCCTGGTTGGGGAAAATAAAACGACGTTGGGATCCTGTGAATCTTCGTTTTAATTATGCAAAGTAATTACATTGCTCTGGCTAAGTTTCCTCCTGTATTGATAGATGAATTTCTTTTAATCCACACTACTGACTTTTATATACTTATAAGCATTTCTGCTTCAAAACTTAGAAAGAATTCAGATTTGCCTAGAGGTTTTATAAAAATATATTATTTTGGAGTTAGTGCTAAAAATCGATTGTGAAATTCAAATTCTAAATGATAACATTATGATAAAAATAATGTGCTCAAGTAGTCTCCAGGTAATTAATAATTTTAACTGAGAAGTCTTCATCAGCATGATAATGTATTAATCAGGAAGGACTGGCAGAAGGGCACTGCACGTGCAGTATTTAGCAGTGATAACCACCATATACTGTGCACTTACGTGACAGGAATGCTGAGTACTTTACATCCATTTATGATTTAATTTTTACAAAAAATGTTATATGCATTTTAGAGCTGAGGAAACAGCTTTCATCAGTTTATGTAATTTTTTCAAAAATCACTGAGTTGAGAGGTAGCAGAGTTAGTATTAAATCTTGATGTGTCTGAAACTGAGCCCAAACTGTCTATATATTATATATAATATAATTTGGTACAATATTATATATAATATGCCACATGTAACATCATATATAGTATATTTTGTATTTGAAATTTTATTAAATATCAAATAAATAATAAATTAATTATGCATTGTATATCTTACAAAAAGACATCTATTTTCTAATGATTAGACTATTTATAACTATTGAAACACTTAATTTGTACTTGTTTTTAATAAGGTCTATTGTTTATATGTCAAACACTTCAGAACTGAAAGTCTTTGCTTTCATACATTTACTGAATTGTGTCCTTCTCTCAAATTATGTTCCTTTCTGCACCTTTGATTGGCTTGCTGCCTTACCTTGTTCCCTGATTCTGAGTATGGTAAACGGTCTGTGGAGCCCGCTGAGGTGGGCTGTATGAATAAACTGTCAGAAAATGTAGCCCTTTTAGTCGTACTAGGGCAGGCTGAGCTGCATCGTGGGGACTTTGTGCTACCCTGTAAGGCAGGAATCTTTGACAAGGTAGAATTCTAGCCATGAAAGAAAACAAACAAAAGCACAAAATAAACCAAACTATGAAGTAAAAGGAAAATTAAAAAAAAACATGTAAACATATAAGAAATTAAATGTTTTAATAAGAACACATGATAAATGGTTATAATCAATGATAGAGATGTATATTATGTGAGAACAAGAGATTTTCATTGAACACATCTTTTTAACTGGAACTAACTTAAGAATACATATATAATGAGAATATAGATTAAAATATTATTCATAAATTCTATGTATAAGGTCTCTGATTAAGCCATAAACCTTATAATGATACCATATTTGGAAAATATCTTGAGAGTCTGTTGGAATTGTTCCTTTAATAAACACAGCCCTTAAATGGTATATATAATCAATATTTTGATCACATTTCAAGAACTTTAGAACAAAGTATATTTAAGGCCTAATAACGGAAAATAGTTCCCTTTTAAGTTGAGAAAATGTATTTTCAGATTATCTACACTGATTTCATCAGAAAATTGCAGATTTTATATATAATGAGTTCATTTTGTGAGTCAAATGCATACCAGGGACCAAGTTATACCATAGAATTAATAACATTTTTATGCAGAGACCACAGTTTGTATGATGTGCTATAAATTCTAAAAATGAAAGTCAACACTGACTAGATTGCCCATAAAAATCACAAGACTTATTTCACAGGTGTTGATAATCCCTGGGAAGATTGTCGGCAAGAGCAAGTGTAAGTGGGTTGGACATATATATACAGCTTTTGGAGAAAGCTATGCTGGCATGCCACATGTCTCAGGGGAGACTGTTAAAACTACAGACAAGTATGACAAAGCCGAGGACATTTTTATCTTCAAATAATTAATATGATTTAGCCGATACAAAAATAGCAGTTGAAACTAAGATTTTTATCTCAAGTTGTAACCTCCGTAGACACTTCAAAGAGGCATAAGTATTCACAGACTGCACGAATCACTTCTTGTTTCACAGACCCAGCACCTTGAGTGGGAAGTATAACTGGGTCAGCACAAGTCATTCTTTTTTGACTGATGCTACCCACAAATTAGTGAATTTCAAAAGTGTGGCATAGGAAAGAAAAATGGAGTAATTGGATTGCCTCAAATTATGAAAGACATCTACTAATCTCCTGCTAAAAACAAAAACAAAATAAAACGAACAAACAAAAAAACTCAAATGAAATGAAAGATTATAGGTTAGGTTCACAATAAAGATCAATTGAAAAATCAGAGAGAACTGTTCTGATGGATGTACTGAGTTAATCTTGAGGTTTTAGGAAACACAGGAAGAGGATGAGGTTACAAGGAAAAAGGAGGATTTTAAATGAGAAAAAGTTAGAAAGAACGGTGGTCTAATCTCTGTTCTTCAGAAGGATGAGATGGGCATTTACAAGGAAAAAGATTAGTTTTTGTGTCAGATGTATATGGTCTCTGTCCAAGTGTAAGCATTGAATGCTAATTCTTGTTGAGTTACTTGAAGACCAACGGACTTGAAAATTTCTGAAAGATTTTGCAAACAATGTAATCTTAAAAATTACTTTCCTACCAAGAGAAAGCTCAGACTTAACTTTCTGTATCTGCTCCTAAAGACTTCCACTTAAAAAAAATAATAACAATAATAACTATTGCTGTTTATTGAATAAATACTATATTCTAAGCACTATAGAATGTATTATTTCATAAAATTACTGTACTTAGTGTTTACAGCTCACTTATGATATAGGAATTTTTACTCCTCCCCTTATTTTTGGAAAATTAAGGCACAGGAAGAAAAAGGCCACATAGTTAATAAACGTTCAAAACTTGGATCTGGCCTGTTTCATGGCCCTGCTCTTAACCAACACAACCCACTAGTACCCCATCAGAAACAGAAGGTAAAGAGATACAAATCTTGAAATAGCAGTGTGGTCAAAATAAGGACTAAAATTACCAAAGCGATAAATGGATTCTATTGCTTGCCATAAGTTCAGGACTATGTCTGAAAACATTTATATAATAATAAAATATACATATATTTTTTAATCAACATAAAGTCCCTTGGCTGCAATATGATATAAAAGGCTTGGCTGTCATTGAAAATGAATTCCTATTTTTCACAATAAATAAAAAGTCTAAAATTGTATTAGTTTTTAGAAAGCTAAACAAAGAATTGTGATTTACATATCATACATGATGGCTAGGACCCAGAACATTGCGATACATTACTAATTATCATCACTCAAATTATTTGTTGTAATTTTAGGATTCCATGATAAGTCTTTTAACTTTTTTCTTTCAATGAGAAAGAAGTTAAATACTCTGTGTTGGTTTTGGTCTTTTGAAAGTTTAAAAAACATGATTAATAATACAAAAATAAAATTTGCAAAATAAGGAATATAAAAGATTTATAAACATAGAAGAAGCTAAACATCATTAATACAACCAAATTAAAACAACAAAATATTTCATCTCCATAACTTGGTAAATACAGAAAAAGTATAGAGATATCTAGTAATAACGAATACAAGCATGTTCGTATACAGCTGGAGGACATATAAGCTGTAGAACCTTTCTGGAGGACAATTTGACAATATGCAGCAAAAAGTTTAAATGTGGACTTTCTTTTTGAAACAATGATTTTGCTACTAGAATATTATCCTAAGGAAATGCATATGGATACATTCATAGATGTAGCCAAAAAGATTTCTACAGTAATACTGCTAAAATAACAGAAAACTAGTTTGAATGTCAAGTAATGGGAAATTGATTAAGTACATCACTGTGAAAATATAAAATGCAATATTATGTAGTCATTAAAATGATGTACAAGAATGTTTAATGACATGGAAATCTGTTTATTGTTTAATTAAAAAACCGATATGTGGTGTTTCCATCTTTGTTATTAAACCTATAAATGTGTAAAACAAATTAAGATTTTATGTCAAAATGGTAACTGCAGTTATCTTTAGATAAGGAGATAAAATATTTTTACTTATTTTTCTCATCTACATTAATTTTCTCATATTCTTATTTTGTAAAACAACAATGAAAATGTGTTGTAAAATACAGTTTAGTGTTGATTATAATGGTTTATCTTGATTCTATGAAAAGTAAATAAATTGGGCTCCCCCAATTTTGCCAGATCATTATGGTGTTTCACATGTTTTTGTTTTACTAACAAAGAGGCAGCCTAAATCCCAGCTCTGCCCTCACCAGCTACCATCACATTCCAGAAGACATTCGGACATGCTTGATTGAATGCCATCGAGAATCAATCTGGGTGAGTGAATGATCTAAAATGTTTTAAAAGAGTAAACATCTAAAGCCTAAATTTTATCTAAAATTATTAAAACATTGCCACTAATACCAAAGGGAATGTTGAATGAAGAGCAAGGAAAAAATTATTTTACTCACAGACACTTTGTCCTTTGCCTGTTTAAATACACTGGGAGCCTGAGCTGATTCAGCACCTGCTGCTGTTGAGAGAGGAGACAAAAACAACCCCACACTTAGTGGCTAAAGACCACATAAATGCATTTTTAATGCCTTTTGGATATTCAGTTGTGTCAACAGACTAATGCAAGGCGAATTTTTTTATATTGAGACTCAAATTCAGTAACTGAAGAAACCCGAATAATAAGAACATTATAGCATGTGGCTCCCACTATAGAGTGTGCTAATTACTATAACCCAGTGTTTACCAAAGCACAGGTAAGCACACCAAGTGATTTTCTATCTGTTACCAATGTACCCTTAAATTACTATTGATCCTTCAGAATGGAAATCATAGGGCAGTAATCCGAATGCTGCAGAATTTAAGGAAAAGGGGAGTGATTGGTTTCTAGGGTGGGCGTCACATAAGAATACTCACAAGAGATTCCCAAACCTTCTTTATGTAGCCACTGTCATATCTACAGATATTTCTGCATTTTATATTTTAAACTGTCATGGTCTGCCAACCCCTTTCCCTCTGCACCCCTTCATTTCACAATATGAATGACACACTTGTTTGACGTGAAACGGACCACATGAGAAGGGAAGGGAAGAAAAATGGCTTGTCAAGAAGAGAAAACATGAGAAGAATTTTAAGTTCAGTAAAATAGACCATGTTCTACACATGCACTTCCTGTATGAAATTATTACCACATCTGTTACTGTTGTTTCTCTTGCTGCTGTTTTATACTTCTGGTTTCAATTTTAAACTCCATCATCTCTAGCATAATTTCTGCTGATGACTTACCTGACTTGACTTAAATATCTTTCACGATTGAACACAACCCTTTGTGTTTGGGGAAACTGTCCCTATTTAACAATTGGGCTAAGAAAATAAAAGGCATAAACTTGTGTGTTTACTTCCACCTTAATTTTCTTTCACAAGAGAGAAATCCTCTGGAAAAAAAAATACTTATCCTTATAAGCACTCCAAATGAGTTTCAGAAAGGTTTCTTATGCCATGTGCAGTTCTAACACAAAAATAGTAA
The DNA here is from genome assembly GCF_005190385.1 of Monodon monoceros. Taxonomy (NCBI): domain Eukaryota; kingdom Metazoa; phylum Chordata; class Mammalia; order Artiodactyla; family Monodontidae; genus Monodon; species Monodon monoceros. The sequence continues at coordinate 27,170,504 of NW_021703772.1, forward strand.
CAGTCTACAATATGTTCTATGCTATTTAGGACTGGCTAGTAAGATTATTCACAGACTCTGAAACTAATTTTTTTTTTTAAAAGAAGCAGTGCAAATTATGCCTCTTTACTATTTCTACAATATAGCTCATTTTTTCTGCGACATATATACTTTGCCTTAAGTCAATGAAACTCATCTTTGGTATATGATTTCTGTTTGAGTATCTTAATATTTGAATAAAAAAGGAAGATCCTAATTAGTCCAAAGATCTTAACTTTCCTTTAATGAATGAAATTAAAAGGCAAGTTATTCTCAGTGTGGCATATTGAATACTAATGACATGCAGGTACTTCACCAAACCATTTGACATTTCCTCTGAAATTGTACGATCCTAATATATTTTTCATCTTTTTAGGTGGCGTTTAGGGCTTTTATGCCCCAACCAAGAGATTCTGCCTGTGCAAGCATTTTTCTAACTAGAAGAAAAATTCCAAGTTTAATGAAAATGTACTAAGTAAGATGCACTAAAAGATTTAGAGATGTCATGTTAATTCCTAAGTCTTAACTTAGAGGAACCCCTCATTCTAATAAACCTTCATCATCAAGGTGTGTGTATAATTATGTCTTCTACTTTCAAATCCTGCCTTACATACTAGTTCTTGAAGGATGCTCATGAGATATTTCCTATATGAAGAACACAAATGAAAAATACTTGAAATTTTTAGTGGCTAACATGAAACCATCAACCTTGATTTTTTTTCTTACAAGGGTTAATGCTGCTCCTAACCCTTTAAAGCCACCCAAAGATTCATATAAAGGCACTTCTAATGTATAATGGATTGGGAAATATTCCTTTCTGACTTAAGAACTCTGATGCCTTCTTTTGTAGACTGCAAGTGTGCCATTTAATCAATGCTAAAATAAAATATATTCTAAATGAAGAGTATCCTAATATAATTATACATTTAAAATAAATACTTTGCACTGAAATTTAGGAATAGAATTTACATTATAGATATTATGTATGGTCTTTTGTGATGATTTGTAACATGTTTCACTCCTTCATTCCACTACTTTTTTAAACAGTAAAAAACAAGTATATCTGAAGAAGACAGAACAATAAGAAGGTAGGAAAATAGAAATAAACCTAAATTCTAAGATATTGGGAGGGAAGGGGTTTATTAAATTTTAAAGTTATTAAATTTTTGAATACTACGTTATGTAGGGGAATTTAGCAGTTTGGATTCAACACATTTAAGAAAATCCCAAGGACAAAATGTCAGCTAAGAAATGTAGTATCACCAGAAAGCCTGGCTAATTTTGGATATGAAAAATAAACTCTGGTGGGAATACCAGACAATTTACTTTTCCATTTTTTTCTTTCATCCAAAAGCAAAGTAATTTTTCAACCACAATTTCACCCCAGATTTGCTTTTCATTTTCCACCTCAAAATCACTATGCATTCTTGGTGGTTCTCAGTAAATTCATCAACATCAGTAACAGATTTGGCAATAATAATATAGAAAATAGGACAAATACATATGGGTTTTTAAGCATGAGGGAGATAAATAAGCAAAATAATGAGAATGCATACCACGGTTATATTCATCGCCATCGTCTAACCAAAAACACAGAATGAAAATAGGAATCCCCAGAACGTGACACTAGAGCACAATGCCAAGATACAATCACTGTTAAGTCTGAGCATGACAAAGAAACAGATGGTCATGACCTCTTCTGCAGGGAGGGAAAAAAAAAAAAGAATAATGATACAAGACACTTAATAGCGAAATTGTTCATGACTGCTGAGATTCTTGGAAGAAAAACAAAACGAAGCTGCTACAGTAATGAGATAAAAAAAAATACACGTCCATGTTTGCCAGCCACATTGCAGAACTGAACAGTCACCTGTCGTTTTCCGCTTAACACAGGAGAGATGAGTTGGTCTAGTATATTTGATAGCAGGTTTTAAAATGAATTTCCTGGAGGGAGAGTGGGCCTGAACTTCTGTTTTTTTAGCAAGTTCAGCCTTCTTATAAACTGCTATGAATAAGAAAACACAAAAAGCATACCATCAGGAAAAAATAAACACTTGGAGCAAAACCGAATGAAATTTCATCAATAATTAGTTACCATGGTTAGGCAGTTTCTTCTACAAAAGAGTAATAATGAATTACTTCAAAAACATTTTTTAAAGAAGTGATTGTTAAATGAACCTTTTTTCCTTCTCACTTCATCTCTGGAGACTGTGCTAGGTTCCTTTTTAGCTATTTTTCTTTCAGGAGTGGAAATTCTGCCTCTCCCGGTTTTAAAAGGCTTTTCTTTTCTATGTTTCTCAAGAGATGGTCTCCGAGCTTCCTTTTCAGCTTTCTCCTCTTTAGGAATAGTTTCTAACTGTTCTGTCATGATGCTCCTATCATCATCTGTGGATCAAAGCAAACCATGACAACAACAACAACGAAAACATTAGTAACAAATGTACAAAATCCTTCATCTATTTTAAAAGATGCAAAATCAAGAGATAAAGGGTCATTTTAAAATGTTTAAAAATGAAAAAAAAAATTCCACTAGGTTACTGGATTTTATTTGGGAGTAGAAAATTTAAAAAGATAATGCACACCTTGAGTGTCCACCCAGAGGCTGTCAGCATCCATGATGGAGTCATCAATGGTGGTCTCGTCTTTGTAATCGTCATAGGTTTCTGTCTTATATTCTGAGAGCCCAACCTCTTCTCTCTGAGGGGAAGCCGGAGCTTCTGGGGAGCCATCCTTGGGTTCAGCCTGGGCTTCAGCTGCCTCTTCTACTTCAAGCTCTTCTTCAGCACGGGGGGATGGTCTCCTTTCTACCTCAGGCTGCTCTAAGGCTGCAAAACGCACACTGTGGGAACCCGACTCCCCCTCATCAGTTGTGGTTTGCACGACAGTGATGAAATCATCCTCGATGGTTACAACGGACTCAATCACTCCCTTGTGTTCACCAGGGCAGGTCTCCACAAATTCCTCCCTGACACCTGGGGCACCCAGGTCAGTAATCTGAAGGGTGTCTGAGCGGAAGAGCAGTTTATCATAATCTCCCCGGGCTTCTAACTCTTCTTCCTCATTCTCAGCCTCTGCTGGTTCAGCTCCAGTGGCTTCAGGCAACGGTTCTGTAACATCAGAGGGCGTGATAGATATATCTGGGGTCTCCTTGTTTTCTTCTTTTGGCAGCTGAATAAGTTCCATCTGGACGTCAGCTCTCTCATCTGCGGCTAAATCAGCCTCTGAAACAGCAGGTGCACAGGGTATTTCCACAGACAATTTGATGGCAATCTCGTCTTGAATTAGAGAAGATTCTGGGGAAATTTCCTTCTTGCCCTCATCAGCTTTCAAGGACTCCATGGTGAGGCTTTCATGCTCACCGCTGGACTCATAGGACTCCTCTTTGTCTACAGCCTCCTGGTGCACCAGGTCAGGCTTGGCCACCTTCTCCTTGACTTCTGTTTCACTAACTTTTGTGCCTTCTTTCACGTGGCCAGACTCAACACCCATAAACGCATCTGCCTCCTGAGGTGCTGTGGATGAGGGGGCGAGGTCCTGGGTAGCCTTGAGTTTAAGCTCTGCTGCCTTTCCAGCATCTATGTGTAGCCCTGAGGCCATCTGTCCAAAGTCACTGATTTTAACATCTAACTGACCCTGGTCAGCTTTCTTTGCAGCAAAATCCAGCTCTGGTTCAGCTTTTTGGGATGGTTCTACTTCAGCTACCTCTGGCACGGAACTAAGACCTTTCTCTGCTTTCTCAGCCGTGAGAGGTGATGCATCTTTTGAGGCTGTCAGTTCTTTGGCTGAAGCTTGCTCATGGGTTACTCCTAATCCAAAAGTTTCAACTTTATCACCAGCCTCTTCTGTTTCCTTGGCATGTTCTTTTGAATCGGCATGTTCTTCACTTTTTTCTAGTAAAGTATCCAGCTTATCATTCGCTTTCTTCTCCTGATCAAACTCCCTACTCAGTCCTGATTTGTCACCAGAGATAGGCGGGGATGCTTCTTTCTCAGCACTGAGTTCATCTTTGACTCTTCCAGCAGCTGCCAGTTTGACTTCAATCAATGAAAGATCCGTGACCAAATCTCTTCGTGCTTTATCATCAGTGCCTTCATAAAAGGAACCACTCTCCCCAGATAAATTCTCACTGTCTTGAACAGGTGATGGGAGTGGGACTGTGTATTTATTGAACACACAGTAGCCCAGGTCTTCGAGCTGACTGTCAGTTTTAACAATGACGTGGTTTTCATCAGTGACAGGGGGGAAGCCAGTACTACTCTCCTCCACCACAGTCTCTGATGGGACTGATTTTCTCCTGGCAACCTCGGCATCTGCACTCATGGAAGCTAATCTTGACCTTGTGCCTGCCAGGTCTAGCATCTCAGGCAGGTCAGGTGCCATGACAGTACCATTTTTGTAATAATCTTTGGCTAGGAAAGGTGACTCACACGATGGCTCGACTTGGGTGTTTTCCTCTCCAGTAGCTTTTTCCCCCTTTATCTGTTCTTTTTCTTCTTTGCTTTCTGTTGGGAAGCAAGGGGCTTTGTCCACTGCAGGTGTCGTGGCTGGAAGGTAATCATCTCCTTCGTCCATACTTCCACTAGTGTTGGTTAGAATATCAGAAGCAAGGGGAGAAAGATCATGCCCCCGACCAAAGTTAAATCCAAGGGCTATGGAATCCAGGCAAGACATGGGCAAATTGATTGACATGCTTCTTTGCTCTATTGCAGACCTACCACCAAGTCCTAAACTCCTGCTCAGTGTCAAATCATCCTTATTCTTACTGTGGAGATCCCTTTTCTCCCCATACACTTTTGGATCAATAGTGAACATTCTTTCTTGAGGAGAAATGGGTTCTTCAGGTAAGTCAGATGGATAACTCTGTGCAAGAGTGCTGTAGCCTCCTTCTTGTGCTACAGCACTGGGCTGGGAGTCTTTCTCTGCCATAAGTGCCTTGTCGCCGTTTTTATACATGGAAGATACGGTATCAAAAGACTCTTGGGCACCTTCTCTTGTGTCACTCAGTTCATAGTAATCACTGCCTGGCTGGATACTTTTTGTCACTTCTTCTTTCAAGGCAGATGTTTCAAAGTACTTGGACATTCCTGACTTATCTTCATAAAATGGCATGTCAAGCTCAGCTGATGTTACAGCTCCAACTCCTTCAACATTATCTTTGTCAGCAACTTTTTCTTCAAAAAGCTCCTGGGTGGCACTCTTTTCACTTAGTGCAGCTGGTTCAGTCACGACTTCTTCTGGTGTCTTAGAGGTCACGGCTGAATCGGTAACTGCTTGCTCCAAACTTACAGGGAATGAGTCCTGTTTTAATATATCTGTGGGAAGCTCCTGGCCTTTCGGTTCTTCTTTGGAGTAAGTGTGCTCTGTGGAGGGCTGAATTACACCTGTTTCTTCATCTGTCAATTTTGGGGCTTCACTCTCTTTTGACACAGCTTCTTCGTCAGAAATGGTTGTTTGTTCTTCAAGCTTTAGGTGAGGTTCCTTTTCAGTAAGCATAGATTCCTGCTCACTGAAGGTGGGAGTCTCTTTTATCTGCACACTCTCTTGCTTTGTTGCCCCTTTCTCTTCTCCTAAACCTTTCTCCGGAACATAGTCTTCCACAATCGAAATGTGAGCATCTTTGGGTGATGTAACTGCCTCTGAGGCTGGTGCTTCTGCCATTTTGTCAGGTTGATCCATATGGGGCTCTTCAACTTTAGAACTATCTTTGGCAGTCGCTGGGCTACCAGTTTCTTCCAAAGATTTTTTGTCATCTGGCTGTAATAGGGCGGGGGCAAAGGGTGATGCTGCTGCAACAATGTCATTCTTTGTGACATCAAAAGGAAGAGTGAAGCTTCCACCCTGAAAGGGACTTGGCATGGGAGAATCAAATTGTTTCCCTTCCCATTTTGGGATGTCCTCAAGTACGTCTTTTTCCTTCATGGGTGTTAGGGGGCCAGGAGATACCGGAGCAACTAAACCCCACTCGTCCTTTTTTGCTTCTATTGGCATTTGGATGAACCAGTCCTTTTGCTCTTTTGCAGCTGAAGGCTCTGTGGGAAGGCCAATACCAGGTACCACTCGGCTCGGTTCTGTCTTCTGTTTTGTGTCTTCTAGGCTGGCACCCAGAGTATGCCCAAACAGAGTGGGAGGTACTTTTTCTTCTTCTGTGTCTTGCATGTCCTTTTTATCAGGGGAAGTTTTAGTTGTCTCAGGCTGAGAAACTAAGGCAGCATGTTTAAGGTCTTCACCAGGTTTACTTTCTTCCTCTGACTCCTTTTCCTCCTTGTCTAATGGCTCGGCTGGAGAGGGAGTCAATTCCTGTTGATCATGAAACTCCATCTTCGAGGCTGTAAGCAAACCTGAAGTAATTGGGTTGATTTTTAAACAAATAATAGGCAAGTGCTTTCAGGCAGTAAGCTTAAAATTGTATTTTGAAATGGCAAATGAATGGTAGGGTATAAAGAAAAACTATGAAACATGCAAGCATGCTACTCATTTAAAAATCAATATGAAAATGTCAGGACTGAGATATATTTGTATGATTGCTAAAATGAACTCCCGTTGTGAATTAATGTGTACATAAGTTGTAAAAAGAGTATATTTTGAATACTCTTTTTTCCTTTGTTTGGTCTCTCTAAACAGTATGTGATGTCTACTGTAGTAGAAAAAAAATTTCATGTGCCTTCTACAGATAAAATTACAAATTAAAGAATATTGAATAAGTACTTACATTAAGGTACAAAAGAATCTATATAGTAATCTAAATATGGGAAAGAATTGATTTCTACTGACCTTTTTCTTTTGTTTTCCAACTTGCAAGTGAATTTGCAGGCCATGGGCAGAAGGACAATTAAGTTATAGTTATATGTGTTAAATAAACTCAGTTAACTGGATTGACAAGTTCCAGGACCAATCTTGGGGGCACTGAAAGGTTACTAGAATAAATTTTTAGAAGTCATCTGAGATTAAATTTCGGTAATACAAATAAATGATTACTACTGACTTTATATGATATGACCTAAATATTGACAAGTCAATTTCTATCACATATCAAAATTCTTCAGTCCTAATCATTACTTACTCTGTATGGTAGATGTAAGAAAATCTGAATTATACTGATAATACTGGGAAGTCATGTAACTAACAAAATTTTAAAGAGTCAACTATTAAAATTCTTTCTCTCTTTGGTCATGACCTCATTCTCTGGAATGTGACCAACTGGCGAAGCACTGACCAGTATTGGCTTTAGAGATGCTTCACAGAGATTAAAGGACTCTTTTTAATTTTTATTTGTTCACCAATCCAAAAGGCTTCAGAGTCTCAATTGTATTTTAAGGTCAAAGTTATTTCACTGTGGTGAATAGGGCTAAATGAAATTATCTGGAAAATAAAACTCAGTCATCTCCTGAAGAGCAAGTGAATGGATGATTATTGCCTTATATACTTGTGTGTCTTGTTGTCACAATAGAAAAGAAATACTATACAAACTTTCTAATAAAGATTAGATGAATGAAAACTCAAGAGATATGGTGATTATCAAAGGAGTTGGCTGCCATGGAAAGGAAATGATATGAGAAGCATCAGCAGGCACTTTTAAGGAAACCAAACCAGTATTCACTGAAGCATAAAAAAATATAGCACACTGCGGTTGCAAACAAAAACGATTCTACCGTTTAAGCCTGTATGTGCCAAAATCCGTCTCTACAGTCTGAAAGAAAAGCATATGAATTGCTGTCCCCCAAAATAAAAATAAAAATATACATGTATTAGCAATGTGACTGGCAAACATTTGAGATGAAGAGCGGGGGCGGAAAAAAGCTCACATAGTGTCATCAGCCTGGCTGCAAAGCGTACTGTATCACGGCAAAGTGAAACCAGGAATCAGCAGCAGCAGTGGAAAATCAAGCTGCCACACAGCACCTGCACAAGCCACACTCTCTGCTCGTTAAGTCTCAAACAGTGGTTTTGGGATCATGAGAAGACCCAGCAATGGAATAGCATTGGAAAGGCATCAGGTTGGTAAGCTGCTGGAGAGATCTATCTTTTGCAACAAAACACATGCAAATCCTAAGAAAGACACACCTTCCTCGGCAGAGGAAGGGGTTTTTACTTCTGGAGACACCTCCGCGACCTCTTTTATACTTTTCTCCTGTGGGGTCCCTGCTGGGGCGCTCTCTTCAGGAGCTATTTGGGCCTCCGCACTAGACTCCACTTGGCCCTCACTGAGGCCCTTGGGCTGGTCTGAGGCCTTGGCAGCCTCACACTCTTTCCCAGGAAGAGTGGCAGGTTTCTCTTCCTCGGCCATTGGACTCGCTAGCATTTCTTCTTCTTAGGGAGGAAAAAGATGTTGACATCATGACCACAGAAACATACATGAAACAACAGAAATATTATTCAAGGAACACTTTCAGCTCGATTATATTGACCTCACAAGAACCTCTTTTACCATTTGGATGTGCAAATTAATATCCTAATGCAATGCTTGGAAAATTATTATGTATAATCTGCAAATCATGATGCCTTTTACAGTCTCATGAAAAGGCTCTTTATTTTAAAACTTGAGAGCTGAAAGGGTTTTATTGCACTATTACCCTCAGTGGAAATGGCAGTAAGTTGTACACAATGTGGAAAGCTGGCTGGAAATAAGAGATGGTACTGCCAGATAACAGATGGTTGTGAAAAGATAGAAGCATTGATGTGCTGAAACAAACCTTTAAATTTGTTAGACATGTGCTGTTTTCTCCAATGCAGGAAGCCCCTACATACGAATTTCTGGTTACTTAATTTAAAACACGCAAACTTCACTAAAGAAATCTTTGGGAATAAAAAGCCTGGTCTCAAAATAATATCCAATCAACTACCTTATTATCAGCTTTATCATGAAATCCATCAAAACTCTTTAAAATATAATTTATTTAGTATTTTTAAGGCCAAAGACTACCAAACTTAATTTTACCTTCATTGCATTATATGACTGGAGTATGTAAAAATTTTCAAGAAGTAAAATATTTTGAAAAACAAGGTCCAGGTAAGAGTTAATTTCACTACTATTTAGAGAAGTCTACCTCTGGGACATGACTGTTATCAGATTGTTCAAACCACTGAAATATCAGTAATATAGTTCTTGTATAGTTCTCTTTGACACTGAAGAAAGAAAATGTGCATATCATAAAGCCTCATTTCTGCAACTCAAAACAAAACCACCAAGGAAAGATAATTGAGTGGAAACAAAACTGCCAAAATATCCTCCCCAAAGATGTATATCACACAGAAGAATGTTAACAATTAAAACGTAAAAAACAAATTTATGAAGGCCATGAATTATCGTGTTCATTTGTTTCTCATTTACACTTCAAATGTCAGTAAAATAAATCCCATTTTATTGCTTACGAAATTAGAGGGAGGGACTTCCTTGGTGGCACAGCGGTTAAGAATCCGCCTGCCAATGCAGGGGACACGGGTTCGAGCCCTGGTCTGGGAAGATCCCACATGCCGTGGAGCAACTAAGCCCATGCGCCACAACTACTGAGCCTGATCTCTAGAACTCGCGAGCCACAACTACCAAGCCAAGGGGCTCTCTAGAGCCCGTGGGCCACAACTACTGAGCCCATGAGCCATAACTACTGAAGCCTGCAGGCCTAGAGCCCGTGCTTCACAAGAGAAGCCACCACAATGAGAAGCCCGCGCACCACATAGAAGAGTAGCCCCTGCTCGCCACAACAAGAAAAAGCCTACACGCAGCAATGGAGACCCAATGCAGCCAAAAATAATAAATAAATAAATTTATATATACAAAAAAAAGAAATTAGAGGGAAATATATAAGCTGTTTTCTAGTTCTGCAAATGAATGACTCTTATGAAATTCCTATGAAACGATTATACATTGTTTAAGTGGACCTATGAGAAAGACTACAGATGGAAAGAAATTTTTTGAGAAGTATTAAAATCCTTAGAGGGGGAAAAGAAGAAGACTACTTCTATTTTCTCACATTTAGCACTCAGAAACTTTCATTGTTGTAATTTAATTATGTCAGTAACATTTTAAGCATTCAGATTCTAACTCATTATTAAGGCAATTTTTATAATGCCATAGAATTAGACATTTTGATTAAAGCTAAGAGACTTTTAATATAGCTGCTTTAATAGAGCACCTTACTGGATGAAATCTTATCAACTTAATTTACATGTTTTCCAAATCATGTAATTTTTTAGCTTTCCATTTTGTCTAAATCATGTCTATTTCCACACCTGTTCTTTATTTAAAAATTCACATAGTTTTCTGAATTGTCTTAAGTTCACTTAGCTGTGCTCAATATGGGTTATATTTCTCCACCAGAGTGTCTGAGCCATTGGTGCTCTTGCCTTGGAACTCTCTGCCCTTATATTAAATATTGTGCCATATAAAAATAAACTCTTCATTTAAGCAAGTTATCTTTCCTCATTTGAAAATAACTTCTTCACCTAAGCAAAAAAAAAATTGAGCTCTATTTTTTTTCCTTATAAAACTACCTTGTTAGAATGAGACAAATTGCAGCCCACTGCCCACTTATTTTATCCTCACCAGAGCCAACGATACATAGGGTCTCCACCTTCATGAGACTGGAATGACAAAAGCTTTGGAACATTTCCCTCATTTTAGCTCACTTCTACTTATTTGAAGCAAGATTTAGGTCACCTAGGGAAGCCTCTGTAGTTTCTGTAGATGATTAAGTGATTTGGAGAAATAAATTCATTCCATAACATTTATTCTACCCTGAACAGACCTTTCTCTTTTAAAGAGCTATCACATTAACATAGCACTAAAAAGAAACCTAACTCTATTGAAGTCTGGTCCTGGAAATAGTACGTATCCAAGAGGATAAAATTATATTAAAGTTCATGTTCTCTGGTTTCGGTAAGAGAATATATTCTTCCCCCACTGATTTATTTGCAAGGGGCAGAAAGAAGTCATACTTTATTTGAACTTTTTTTGCTTCCTTCTCAGAAGCCGTGAAATAAAAAGGAAGTACTCACATGTCTCAAATAAGGCTTCTTAGACATAAATTGTTGAGGCATTTGGATGGACTGAGCTATATAGGGACTTCACTTTCATATGGAGAAAGCAGGCTCCTGTCCCTCCCACTCCACACATGAAGGCACACTTAGTGTGATGCATGTGGTCAGAGCTGCAGGCAGGGGAGGGGGAGCAAAAGGGGACCATGCTTGGTTCACCTTTCTCCTGGTCTAAGTGGGCCTCTGCACCCTGCGCTGGGACACTGGGGAGCACACTAGAGGTAGTCCACTGTGAACTGAACAAAGGATTCTCATAGTACTCCCCATCGGAATTGGAAGGGTCATCATCAGGCACAGACACCGAGATGGTGGAGGGGGCTAGGAGCCTACGCCTCTCCCCACTGGTGGAAGGTTCCTGGCTGGGCAACCTGTGTAGAGGACCCACTTGATCCTCAGCCCCTTCATCTACAAACAGGCACACAGGAAGAAACTGCAGGAAAAACTGGACAAGACAGACACAAGACCAGACAGACGAGACAGACACCTGCATGAGGACACGGGGCCATGGAAGCAGCAGAGCAGGATGGAGGATGGGAGACAGTGAAGTCTCATGCTTCAGTAGCCACTGCATTTCAGCTATCCCTTCAGTAATCTTGCCATTGATCTAAATGAATCAAATGCTCTGACACCCCCACTGTATAATAGAAATTATCTTTACATTCCCCTCAAACAAGTTAAAACAACAACAGGACACTGGAATAGAAACAAAGCACTATCAAACAAATACATTTGTTAGAAGAAATTCTTTCAAGTACATAAATTTTCCTCATGCTTTTATCAATATATTTATAAGTTAAAAAAGAGGAAAGCTGTTAGGATCTGATGCCTGCACAATTATGGGGGAAATCCGTCCTGTTGACGTACAACCTTAATTATCCAGTATGCTCACATGGTTAGCATTTTGGTTGATTTAATTTTTAGTTAATGACTTCAACCAGAAAGTAATTTTTAATTTCAGTCCTGTTAAGAAAAATCTAGAATGCATTATCTTTCTTTCCTGTCTTGCTTAGGGGAGCACAGTTGGCACAGCTTTTTCTTCGGATGCAAACTCCTAGGCATCTTTTTAAACCCTGGTTCTCATTTGCATGACTGTGAAAATATTAGAAAGTTTTAGAAAGTACCTAGCAATATACAGTTGTTTTCCTGTGTTCTGCTTCTCTTCTGAAAGCTTAATAGAGATTACAATTAGCTGAGAATTTCTACTGAGTTGGCTTCAGATTCATCAGTATTTTATTCAATGCAGTTTCACTTGCACTACTGGCTTCTGACTGTTTTTATACCTCAAACACCTCATTGCATATTTCTCATTGAAATGCCAAAGGAACTGCTCTCACTTCTCTCCTTTCCTGTGTCTTGGCTTAGAAATCTGCATTATTTAAATATACTTCCTTAGTTACACGAGTGTAGATCAATCCGTTTGCTTAGCACTTGGATTCTTGCATATTTCAATGAGCCTCAAGGATGATGACAAAGAACAATATTTGGCTGCTGATGTAGTGCAGACACTACACCTCAGGCCTGCATGGCAGGTTACTAAATTTGCTAATCACTATTTATTTACTTATATAGAGAAATAATTTTAGAATTTTGTGATTTTCAAAATTTGTACTATCTATATAATTTTTATTTCTATCAAAATTTGAGTTGACAAAATTACAGCAATAATTTGAAAATGCACTGTGTTTTTAGGGCAATAACTTATTTTCAGCAAACTGAGTACTGACAGCTGGAAATGAACCTGGAATCATAAGGATGCTAAAATAACATTTTGAAAGGAGAATACTTTTAATCTTTTGAGCACATTATTTACTGATTGTTCAATGGAAGTTGTTTCTGGATGGGTGCTCAGAACTTTCTCAGCCAGGATGCTTATTATAACATGGGATAGAAGAAACCTAAAATTACATTTGATATTCTTAGTTCAACTCAGCATGATTTCTCAGCTGAGCAGACAACTGGCTGAGATGTGGCCTACAATGCTGGCTGACTCCTAAGTCCTGGGCTTGTCACAAGTCCCAGCCATTCATATTTCCTCTAGTGACTCCTGAGGCTGTAGACTCCCTACGGACACAAGTTCCTCCTAAAACCTCTAATACTTTCAACAGATTGCATGGACAATCAAGTAGTGAAAATGACATATTTGCCTCTCTGCTTTTCAACATGTGCTGGGAAGTAGAGCAGACTACAGTTCAAAACTAAAGAATTTAAAGCTGAGAGCTGATAGTTTAAAGGCAATACCCCGTGGGTGTTTTAACCTTTTGAAGATTTCGGCTTCCTCTTTCTTGTTGCTTGTTGCTCTTTTTTGCAAGTGCCAAAATGTGAAAACAGCCCAGAGTCTTGCTTCTGATCTATAATATTTCAAAGAAACAGTACTTTCTATTCTGAAAACTTTGACTAATCAGAGAACAACAAAAACTTTAAATGCTTCAGTGGAAAAGTAGCTTCTCTGTAGTGTTTGTCTGGCCCTTAGCCAGGCAACGCCAAAAAAGAATGTCTGGCAAAACCCAGTCCCGTCTGGGTACTGTGAGCTGTATGCACTCCAAATCTCTGTTTAGGACCTATGAGCCTGCAGTCCATCTACATTACAAGTCCCAGAGATGTGCCAGGCAAGTGACACTTAGAGGATCATGGCTGGCTAAGTTCAGACAGTGTACCAGTGCATGGGCTTCCAATGATAATGCTAGAAGACAAGAGATCCTCGTTTGCTACCGAACTGTGTATGGCAGGTGGTCTCAGTTCATACCCAAATAGAGGTGGGACACATAATAAATAAATTGTAAATGAGTGAATTATAAATACATAATAATTATAAATAAATACGTTATAAATGAATGAATTATTTACATGGGAGTGGTTTGGATAAAAAGGAAATCAGTCCAGTGGCTTGTAACCAACAAACTCTCATTAGAAGATCACTTCACATTCATTGTCCCACAGTAAAAGCCTAAATAACATACAACTTTAGGGATGCAGTGAGGCTGTTTGTAGGGAGTTAGATTTGGATTTAAATTCTGGATAAGCCACTTACTAGCCATGACATCCTGGGCAAGAGTGGAAGTGAGTATTATCTGTGTGGGTTGCTTAGAGGATTAAATGGGAAGGTATTTGAGAAAGCACCAAGTATCATGCTCAATTCCATATACATTAGCATCTCTGTCTTCAGTATATCAGACAAGTTGTCATGTACCTTTGCTCTTTACTTTCATTTGACACATCAAAGATAGACTTGAGAGATTTATGAAAAATGAATTCATAACAGTTTTGTTCTTTAAGGCCAGGATTGAATGTCTCCTTTCACTATAAGTACACTTGCTTATGGAGTCTCTGCTTCTGCCACAAAATAGTCTGTTTCATTTAATAATGTGATATTTTAAAGGATAGGGTAGCCTTATGAACCTTGGACTTTTACATAAATTTCTTTGCATAATGATAATCTTTAAAAATGAAGTTTACCTGATTTCAGTGGAAGAATACATTTTCCCTAATTGGCTTTCACACAAACCTTTTTTTTTTTTTAAAGCATTTGAAAATTTATATTGGGTAAAGTTTGCCACATAAAATTCAGTCTTGGTATGTCAGTCCCCTTTGGTACAAATGAGTAGTCGCTTTTATGAGCGACTGAGTCTCTTGGGATATCAGTGACTTAGTGATTTTGCCTGTCCTGGCATCACAGCTTCTGCTCCATGCCCTGGGGCAGCTGGCTCCACTTACATTGTTTCCTACCATCTCTAAGCCCTTTCCATTCTACAAACTTTTGATGAGGACTCCTCAGTTGGCCCTCTGTGTCTGCTGCCCCAGAATGTTATGGAGGGAAACTGCTTCAGATCAGCAGTTATAATGTGGCCAAATCACTGACATAGGAAATCATCACCCTAGGATTTGGAGCAAACCTAAGAGGGCGGAAGGATTCCTGGTTCTGTTTTCAGATGTTTCCACTGTTCGTGCACGGGCTTCCAAGTTCTAACAGTTCAGCCCAAATGACAACTATTATGGTTAGGCCAAAAAGAAAAAGGAGATTAAGTTGAAAATATCGTACATAGTACAGTATTGGTTCACTGTACCTGGGTTTCCTTTCTAAGAGTGCTACTTATTTAATTTTTTCATTAAAATCCCTTTGTTTCCCAGAATAAGCACAAATTCTGGGAATTATGAATATTAAATCAGTTATAATAAATGGATATTCATAAATGACAGTAATTAACCTCTTAAATTATTTTTAGTGAGAGCTTTCATGCTTCCCCTTTGGGAAAGAACAGCTTTTAAAATGTTTGATAATTAATAAAAAGTAAGTATATCCTCAAAATCATTGAATTACTCAATTTAAGAACTCTTTTACATTTGTATAAAAGGATTGAATTGTGACATTCACTGTGCCTTTAGATTAAAGTTGCTTTGAGAGTGTTTTGAGGAGGGTAAAAAATCTCCTAGATGAAAAAATCCACGTGCTTTCTTCCCACCCAGTGCACTATGAGCAGTAGTATATCAATGGAATTTTGGCTTGGTCTTTACAAACCAACTGGTTTGAATAATTGAAAAGCTGAATCCTGTCGTCCGGTTTTTCACTAATTTTCTCTGATAAAACAAAACAAATAAGTTGTTATATGTACTTTAAGAGCGGTTTAAAATAAAAGAGAGGGACTAGTTTGATTGCCTAGATCACATATCTTTCATATATTTAAAGTGAGAATATCTGATCTTTTAAATGAATAAGGTAGAGTTTGTAAAGTACATACTTTTTTTCTATATAACTCAAAAATATGGTTATCCTTTTAAAAGCAAATCATTAGGCCTTCGCATAGGTTAATGCTTTCGTTTGAAAAAATAAAAAATAATAATTCAATAAAAATACAGGCTTGGTTTGAAAAATGTTAAAAATAAAATATCTTCCAATTACTTTCAGTAGGAAGTAAGTTGACATTTTCCCTAAATATACTGAAACGGCTCCAAGGAAACAATCCCGAAATGTGAAGGAACAGTTACTTTGGAAAGTGACACCTAAGTTACCAAAATGTGAAAGTGATTCTATATTTTATTTATATTTTCATTATATCCACTGTACCACCCTGCAGAAACAGACTGGGTCAATCTCGGATGGGAGGACCCTGCTGCCCTTTCGGCTCCAACTCCCATAAAAGAGTAAGAAGAATAAATTACGTGACCTCTAGCTGACTTTGGAGTCAACATCATACCGTTCTCTGGGCTAAGAGGATCCTCTGACACTTGGAAGGTTTTAAGTACAGGTTCAGAAACATTTTCAGTGACCTGAGGGAAGCACAGCTGTCACGGAAGGGTTTCTAATGCATTCAGTAAAATCCAGGTCCCTGAACCAAGTCAGCTGCTGCTTACTCCCAAGCTCCTTCAATCCTCTACCCTTTCTCACACATTAGTCATAGGACTCCTTCAGTTCCTAGAGCACTTCATGCGCTTGTCCACCTGAGAGCCTTTGCACATCCTGGACCCTCTGCTCAAAATGCCCCTTTCCTCCTCCTTTGCTTGGCCAACACCTCCTCAGGCTTCTGAGATCAGCTCCCAAGTTGTCTTCTCCCCATCCAATAAACTAAGATTACTCTTCTCTCTTAAAGCTCCCTGTTCTTTTCCTTCCTAGTGCTAAGCTTATTTATTGGATATCTGCTCTCCACCAGACTGCATGCTTCTTATAAGCATGGATCATGTCTGTTTTGTTCACTAGTGTATACCTAGAACTTGAAGACTGCAAGGAACCTTGGGCTTCATAGGTATGTGCCGAATGAACAGAAGAACATAAGGCCAAGATGGATCTTTCAAATCTATGAATTAAAAGATCAAGGCACATTTTCAGGGAGTTAACTAATAATCAGTGGCTATAATGACGCTGATTATATGCACTGCTTGTAGCCCTCAAATTTTCTTTTGTTCCTTAGGCTAATTTAGTTTAACATTATATCAGGCAGCAAAATTAGAAAAAAAGGCCTCAAGTTAAGAAAAAAAGACCTTGCTAAAAAAAGGTTTAAGTTTATAAATCTGTGACAAAAATAAATTATATTTATTGATAGTTTATAGTTCAGTAATTTAGAAAAATCTCCATTTAGGAATTCAAAAAGTATTTTAAACAAACCTAATTACAGATTATAAAAAGACAGTGGGTCTTTTGTGACATTCTTCCATTTTTAGCACAACAAAATGAGCTCTAAAAGGGACAACAAAAGGAAAAATAAGTGAAGAAATAAATGAATAAAATGGAGAAGTATCAACATTCTGATTTTAGTATACAAAAACTAAATTATATTGAAACAAGTAAGCTTTCAATATATTTTAAAAGCTTTCTTCTGCCTTCTGTAACTCTCAAACAATAGACAAAAGTTACCTGATCTAAGTCAGAGAACCAATAATAGTTTGCTTTTAAATAGTGCCTTTCATCTCGGATTCTAAATGAATATTCTTCAAAGGCGTCTGTCTGCTTCATCACTGAGAACTGAAAAGCTGACATGGCATTCCATGTTGAGTAAATGCATTAAAAAATTCATGGACAATAACAGGTCTCAGCAGGAAAGAAGCCATGATCGCAGTTTCCAGTTCACTACTCTCAATATCAGATTCATTCACTGACTTCTTCATTTATTCATTAATATTTATTGAGAGTTTGCTACAGGCCATGCCCTGGGGAAGCCCAATACAATAGTGAGCACAACAGAGACAGTTCCTGCCAACCCTTCCAGAAAAATGTGTTGATTTCATCAATAAATGTATTTTGGTTCAGTCACTTATAAAATTAAATTGTATCTTTTCTGTCAAAACATTCTACATGAAGTAAACTGGTTCTCTGTAGTTATTCTAGTTAGCAATTTAAACACAAAGTTATCTTTTCCTTTATCGAGCAGATTTTTCCTTTTTTATTTTACCATATTCATCTACTTTTGATTTTGTATAGATAAGTGATAATACATTTAATTAAAGTCTTTGTTTCTTCTTGACTATTTGAAACAGACAGCTCCCAAACTGCGTCACATACTAACCCATACAGCAGTACAGCGTGTATGGGTTGAGGTTTATTTACCCTTATTAGAAGACAAACCTCAGAGTCCAGCAAGCCTTACCTTCCTCCACTGTCACAGTCTGTTCTGAGGCTGGTGATGGGGGTGGAGAAGGAGGCAGATTAGCTGTCTCTTCAGCTGCTGAAGAGCAAACAAACGAAAAAATGAGATACAACAATTAATCCTATTAGGCCAGTAGATGTGTAGGCAGTTCTGCTATCTGTAAAAAGGACTCTTTATTAAATTCAGGGAAAGACTCAATAGCAAGCTGCATTTGACTTATTTTTAGCCCCATTACCTGGTTCACATACTTTTGAAAACCTAAAAAAAAGAAGAGCATTTAATATTTAAAAAAAAAATCATTTTGTCCTCTCCATAAAAATGGATTAGAGATGGCTGCTAAAATTCTATCATTGATCCCATTAATTTGTGTCTGCTTGTTCAATTAATAAAATATTTCATTCTGGTCCTAATTTACTAGATTCAAACCTACCCAGGCAAGCATTTTAGTTTGGATTTGGCTTGACTGATTAAAAAAATGTTAGAGCTCTCTATTGTTCATTTTGATATGGAAACTAATCACAGTTATTTTAGGAGATGTATTTTTTAAATAACATTTTGTCCACTGATGATAATGTTGAAACCCATCCTCTGTATGTATTCTTAGAAAAGAAAAATGAAGCTGTCACAGCTTGAGGCAACCTTAGATAGAAACATGTACTAGTGGGAGCTGAGAAATATTCTAGCCTTGGCACTACACATGAAGAAGGACCAAAGAGAGAAAGGTTCTAAAAGATGGGATTCATTCACACTTCACTCCAAGTTTTCCTCTTCAAGACCCTTACCTTCTTTATGACCACTCATATGAAGGTAAGGGATTTTAAAAGGAAATATTTATCAGTCAAGGCCAGTGGTAAAACTTATTTTAAATAAGCCCTGTGGGCTTCTAAGGCATATTTTAAAGTTTCCATTTTTTAAAAAAATTTATTTATTTTATTTATTTATTTTTGGCTGTGTTGGGTCTTCATTGCTGTGCGCAGGCTTTCTCTAGTTGAGGCAGCGGGGGCTTCTCTTCTTTGCGGTGCGCGGGCTTCTCATTGCAGTGGCTTCTCTTGTTGCGGAGCATGGGCTCTAGGCATGCAGGCTTAGTAGTTGTGGCATGTGGGCTCAGTAGTTGTGGCTCACGGGATCTAGAGCACAGGCTCAGTAGTTGTGGCGCACGGGCTTAGTTGCTCCGCGGCATGTGGGATCTTCCCAGACCAGGGCTGGAACCCGTGTCCCCTGCATTGGCAGGGGGATTCTTAACCACTGCGCCACCAGGGAAGCCCTCAATCCTTTTTTTAAAAGAGAGATTTTTCTTTTAAAAATGAATGAAATTTTGTCATTTGTAGCACCATGGGTGGACTTGGAGGGCATTATGGCTAAGTGAAAGAAGTCAGAGAAAGACAAATAGTGTATATCACTTACACGTGGAATCTAAAAAATATAGCAAACTAGTGAATGTAACAAAAAACAAGTGACTCACAGATACAGAGAACAAACTGGGGTGTAAGATAGGCTCAAGTTCGGGGAATATAGCCCATATTTTGTAATAACTGTAAATGGAAAGTAACCTTTAAATTGTAGTAAAAATTAAAAATTAAAAAAAATTTTTAAAAGGGGGGTTTTGTTTTATTTGAAAGAATACAAGTAAACCACAGAAAGAAGGTTAATGTTTTAGATAAGTTTTTCCCTCTCTGTTTTAGAAGAAAATAATCCTTGATAATCAAAGAACATTTTATTGACTATAATATTTTTAATTACTATTCTGGGAGAGGAGACATTTTTATTGTTTAATTTTTAATAGACAGTGGAGTGCTAATCAGAAAATCAAATATTAAGGATATATTAGATTGAAAGACATAAAAATAGATATGTGATATGTACTATTTTTAGGCTTTAAAAACCATACCTTTCAATGTGTTAGTTATATGCACCTGTGAAATAAACATATATGTCGAACATAAGAGAATTTCCTTTTTTATGCATCTCTGCATGTACATACATCTACATTTAGCATCTATCTATCTATCTATCTATCTATCTGTCTATCCAGAGTAGGGACAGGGAGCCTTTGGCTGAGAGTGTTTTCCTTGGTGACCACCATTATGTTACCTGTTTGGCCCTGCAGGGCATTTGACTTGTGATGGAGAGGGCAAATGCTATCTCATTTTCCTTAAATGAACCAAGTGAAGACCAGCACCATATATGAGATACAATGTCACTGATGATTCTAACAATCTCTGGCTATAGGTTTTGTGTAGCCTGTTCAGGGAGACCAAAAATAGACGGTAGTATAGACAATAATTAACGAAAACCCATAAAGGGAAAAAAATCATCTCTAATTAAAGCATTAGAACATTTTCCTTATGAGTAGGGGCCATGACATCAAAATGCACTGGCTTTATTTTTATAATAACTATCTCCAGTGGTCTGGAAAAGGAAAATTAAGGGCAATTTAGGGGCAAAGTCTAATTATAAGTTGACTGTCCTAAAGACTACCGAAATACCACGAGTCTGTTGAGGAAGGTGAAAATAGATCCCAGTGCATCCCAGCAGAGATGTTTGATGAATGTCACAGTTAGGAATGAAGTATGAGATATGGCCTGTCTTTGAACGCGAAGACTTGATTCTGTGATCAGGGTGCAGCAGACACAGCCCCTGACCTGAGGCTCTTTCTCATTTACCTAAAGGCAGAGCTGCAGGCTGATCTTTATGCTGAGCTTCTTTCTCTTGTTCACCTTTCAGAACTGCTACAGCTTCCGCCGTGACTACTTGAACTATCCTTGCAGACACCTCCTCTGTAATAAATAGTAACAAAAGAAAATAAAATGATGAGCCATCAAAACAGGTAGCAACGAGGAAAAATAATCAAACAGTATAGTCAATTAGGATTTTATTTTCACTTTCTCCCAAAGAAGTACAACAGAATTTATTAAATTGCAGATAAATACACACACACACACACACACACACACACACACACACCACACATATAAACCAAAAAAAAAAAAAGTGAGAGAGAGAGAAAATAAAAGGAGTTGGCATTCTGGGAGCTAAGCAAAATTAACACAGAACTAAGGAAAAATAATTAACCTGTATGGCAGCTTAAATTTTAAAAACTGTTTATACAAACAGAAACAATGTAACATTTTGTACCTAGTAAAACAAATTCTAAGAGAAGAGAGGATTCATTTTAGATTTAACTTAAAATACTGTTTTATAGTATTCTTACAGTTTTACAGAAAAGTATATTAAAATAATCTTCTATGCTAATTTGCAGAAATACCATGATTTAAAATCAAAAGATGCTTCAAAATGTGAATTTATGATTAAACAGCACTATCTGGGATTAGTTTGAACACGAGAGATTAAGAAAAATCTGGGAAGATAAAATCTGAGTGAAATACATGGAAATGATATATCAGATGGTCTCTTTCTAAAGAGCTACTACTTTTCTAGACAGTGGATGGTTTAAAGATCTTTAAGGTCATATGATATATATTCAACCTAGTCAGTGCAATAGTTTCATTAAAAAAAAGCCAGGGTGGGAGGGAGGGTCATCATTAAAATGATCAGTCTGTGAGATGCCTGATAACTAGTTTTTGGCCTGAAATGGCATCCGCTGAACCATTAACAATGCTAACTTCATATAACCTAGTCAGAAAAAATTCAGGAAATGATGTTCCATATATAATCAACTAAAAAGGAAAGAAGCCCTTTGAGATTAAAAATATTTTCTAAATTAGAAATAAATTCTACAGAATTTAACTTTTCATCATCTTTATATAAAAACATCTACCATACTAGGAAATAAACCCACTCATAGCCTTAATAGAAACAAGTTGTCCTGGATAAGGGGATGGGTAGGGATTTGTTCTCATAATTTTAATCAAGATTTTAGAATAAATATTTCATTGAAATTATGGTTCCTGATTGGAATTTACACATTCACAAGCAGGTTGGGGGAGATCTGCCTGTTTTTACCTGGCTGGTTCACTTAGACACAGCCTCCTCTAGAAAGGCTTCATCACCCCACCCAGGATGACAGACACCATAGTGCTTGAGAAGCAGGCTTCTGGGTAAGCAATCCACTTGGACAACATTTATCTGAATTTTAAAAGCTGGATTACCTGATTGAATACATTTGCCTCTATATGTTTAACTTCCTGATTTTTTAAATAGCAACTTGACACAAAACTTATGTAGATAGTCTTAAGGGATGCACTTTAAACACTCTTATCTACAGCCAGTAGCAGTAATAGCAGGAGAAGCAGTATTTTAAAAATATTATAGTGCTCACTACATACCAAACACTTTGCTAAGGTGGTTGCTCTCATCATTCTAATGCATTATTTACTATTATTACTCCCATCTTTCGGATGAGGAAACAGAGGACAATAGGATTAGATCATATAATCAGACATTCTTATACATATCATAGTTAGAATACCAACTTTCAAGTAATTAGTATATTATAAAATGCCTTAAATACTAAAACTAAATTAAGTGTGATTTAATATATTGTTTTAATTATTTATTTTGTTTATTTTTATTTTTGGCTGTGTTGAGTCTTCATTGCTGCACATGGGATTGCTCTAGTTGCGGCAAGCAGGGGCTACTCTTCGTTGCGGTGTGCGGGCTTCTCATTGCGGTGGCTTCTCTTGTTGCAGAACACGGGCTCTAGATGCCCGGGCTTCAGCAGTTGCAGCTCGCGAGCTCAGTAGTTGTGGCTCGCAGGCTGTAGAGCGCAGGCTCCGTAGTTGTGGCACACGGGCTTAGTTGCTCCACAGCATGTGGGATCTTCCCGGACTAGGGCACAAACCCGTGTCCCCTGCATTGGCAGGCAGATTCTTAACCACTGCACCACCAGGAAAGCCCTGATTTAATATTTTTTTATGTTTGAAGTATAATTTTAAGAAGCTGGAGTCCTAATTTAAATTTCAAGTATCCAAAGAGCAAGTATGGATAGGCTACTTAAAATTATTTCTGAAAAAGCTTTAATTTCTAAGCAAGGCTCCAGCAAATTCATTTCATACATTTATATACCAAGTATTTTTCATAAAGCAATTTTTTAGACAATACACTTTGCACTCAATTTAGTTTCAACAAGGAAGGATCTTTTTTCTTTACTATTGCAAAAGTGTACAGAATAATTATAATATCAAATAGTAATGATACAATTCATCCTTATAAGGATGTTTTAAACTATACAATTTAATTCATAGCATCACATAATTTTAGAACTTAAAGAGCTCTGAGAGAAGACTTTGTCTAAATCCTCTCATTTTGCAGATGAGGAAATAAAGGCTGGGAATACTGATAAGATTTGCTCAAGTTCAGACAGCTGATGGAGGTAAACAGACTAGAACCCAGGTTTCCTATTATGATGTTTTTTCTCTTAAATAGAAGAACAGAAGGACTAATGGAGAAACAACCAGAAAATTCTCTAGCAGTCGTGTGAATGGCTAATGGAAATATATGAACTTTAAAGGTATGAACCAAGGAAACATACTCTCAGACCCGCTTGTCTATTCATCTATCTAATGTACACTATTACCATTCCTGATTATATTCTGAGACTATGTAACAAGTGATTGACCATGGTTGAGTAATTATCTATCTATCTATTTATCTACCTAATCATCTACCTATATATCTTGTAGACCATGTTAGATACTGTAATAGATAATTTAACTCAAGAAGATGAATACTTTATTTCTGAGACAGTACTATTTTATTAGAATTTTTGTTCTATTTTAGTGTTTGAGCAGAAATTTTCATAGTTGTTCCAGGTAAATAAATGACAATAACAATCATCAAAGCATTGTAAGGAATACTAACTGCTGTGCTATTTGGTGGGGAGGGCAGAAGAGGAGGAAGGGCTGTGTGTTTTCATGAAGCCAGGATGTTGGGGAGGGTGTCTCTGAAAAATCCCTGAAAGGCTAGTCTCCCAAAGTGACATTTTCAATGGGAAAGAATACTGCAAAAAGGGCTACAGAAAGTTAAATCCACTTTGAGACACTCTTTGTTGTTTACACTGCTTAATAATATTGCAAAAAGAATTATTTTATGTTTTGCGAATTGCCACTTGCATATATTAATTTTCAATGCAATTCAGACCTTTAAAAATCAAGAGTGATTTTTAGCACTTCTAGCATCCAGGTGTTTTATAGAAAACTGGATATAATGGAGAGGTGGAGCAAGAATTGCAGAAAATGGGACATATATAGAACCCACGCGTCTTCTGGATCATTCCTGCATATCCTTGTTGGCACGTATGCAAAATTTAGTATCTCTCTATGTCATTTAGTAAATACATCTTGCATGGAATTGTGTCAGTACACAAGCCTTATCTCCACTACCATGTAAAGTTTCCCAAGTCAAGGACTTTCTCTCTGTCATTGCTGCAATTCTTGAAGCTTCTCTCATTGAACTTTACCCAGATTGAATGCTTAACACAAGTTTTTGAAAGGATGAAAAATTAACATGAAAGGCTTTTTTATGATGCTTACACAAATTCAGAAATAATCTGTGCTTATTACTATATTTATTAACTTAACCCCCCAATTTGTATCATTTATTGTATTCCTGTTTAAGTTTTTGATGCATTTTAGAATACTACTTCTTAAATGAGGGTTCCAAATTCTTCTGTACCTACTGAAGAATTTTCCAGGATCTAGGAATAGTTAACATAAATTAAATTTGTTTAAATTGGGAAAATAATCCAATAAAAATAAGTATCTACTAGTTTATGTGAACAAATTACAGCTGAGCTATACTACATTATTCCAGTCTTTTTGTTTGAGATTGTATTTAGAATAATTTTGAAACCATGGAGAATTAGTTCATATGTTGTTGGCTAATGAGAACAGAGGTGAACTTAATAAAGAATGCATTCGCATGAGGTGTAGGCCAAATGACATCATTAGGCACTGTACAGACTTTCAAAATATTCTAAACAGAGATAAGGGAAAATTGAATCATTACTTATCTCCAGTCACTATAGACATGTCCAACCTAAATAAAATGCACTGTATCAGCTGGTACCACATATCTTGTGAGTGATAATTTAGTCTTAGCAAAACAATATTATTTATTTAGATGGGAAGTGGCAGGACATTTGAATTTTATTGGTTTTGTTGTTTCAGAGAACATTAATTTATAAATGTGTTTGAGTTTCATAGTTGAATAAGCTGATTTTATATTTGTACGTATTTAATCAAAACTAGTAAGAAAATAATTTAGCCCATTCTTGGGATAATTGATCATTTTTTTTTCTTTAAAAGAATTTAACAGATTATAAGAAATGTTACTTTAGAATAATCAAACGGGCTGTATGGGAGTCAAGTTCATGACATGTTATCTTCCGTTTGGGGGAAATATAATACTGTTAAAACTTTAAAAATAGAAAAATAACTATTTTCTAATATTAATTTCATAGTGTATTTAGGAAAACATGAGTATAGGATTGCTCTGGGGGTTTCAATTGGTCCAGTCAATTCAAAAATCTTCCTCTGAGAAAGGGCTGTCATCAGTGCAGAGATGGTAGCTTCCCCCACGGAGGATGGCCTTTTCTCAATGGAGGCCTAATCAGCAGATCCCCTGGGTGAGGCTCACCGTTATAGCCCGGCTCCTGGAACAGGAGCAAATTCACTCAGGGTTCAGGTAAAGTTCAGGGAAGATTAATGGTAAGCGTGTCAAACATATACAAAAGACAAAGGAAGGCAGTCACAAAATCAGACCTATAAAAATGATAACGTAAGAGTTACAATGTGTGTGTGTGATTATATATGTATACATATATAATTATATGTACTTAATTTTATAATTATATAATTTCTTTATTCATTCTACAAGTATTTATTAAACGCCTCCATCCATCCTCCCATTCATCCATCCACCCATCTATCGTATCTTTCTATCTAGGGGATTACTGTCTTTTATAGTGTGCATTAGACAAAGTCACATGGACTTTAATTCATAGAAATGTGGGTATAAACTCCAGCATTGCTACTTTCTAGTTACTTCATCCTAGGAATTTTACTCAAACTCACTGAGTTTCAATTCTTCAATCAAAAAACGGAAATGATAATATTACCCATCTCACAGGTTTTTGTGAGGAACTCAATTACAAAAATATATAACAGGCCTGGCACATCAAAGAACTCAAATAAAAAGAAGATCTCCCACTAGTTCTTTACCAAGATGTTTTTATTTTCTCTCAGCCATATATTGTTCTGAGTCTTCTACCTTTATATTTCTACTTTAAAGAAAGAGCAACAGTGATATGCCCTAAGGGTCCAGCCCAACTAGGCTATCATTATGATGAATATCAGATAATATGGTTAGTCTGCAATCATCTATGTTGATGGCTAAGGGCAGTTTTTTGTTTTTTTCTAGACAAAGCTAGAGGGATGTTATTATTTATTCTCTGGCGTTATACCCACTTCTTTGGCCGTGTAGGTTCTGGTCTACCATCTGCTCTAGATTGCAGCCAGTAAGTCCCAACTTAGGACTGTCTTCTAGACAGTGTTCCTAAAGGCATGATATCTACTGCTGAGGACAATTAGCAACATGAAACATTCTTTTTGTAATTAAGAGATTAGACATTTTAATTTTTCATCGCTCACTTGTTCTACCTCCTTATTGCCTTTCCTACTTTCTAGTCTAATTCTTTGTTGTTATTTTTTCTTCCAAACATTATACGTATAAAATTTTGAATAGGACTTAGCTGTTCAGAAGATTAAAGATGAATACAGATTATGCATAAATTGAAAAAGTACTATTCATTATACTTCATTGAAAGTTAGCATTGATCTTCTCAGCTGAAAACATGACACATCTTACTGTAATCTGAAATTTTGAAAGGCTCGGTTATGTTTCTTTTGAACGTCTAAAATTTTCTGGAAGTGGGCACTTTTAGTCTATGTTAGAAATTGTCTTAGTTAAGGAGCTTGTATAATATGTGTTTTATTCTCTCTTTTGTTAATGTCAAGGATTTCGAATTTCAGTGAAAACCTTACAACCAGTATTTGAGTATTAACTTGGTGTTATTTTATTAGCAGTGTCATTATGGTAATGAGACAGTTTTTATAAATAATACAAAAATGTCTCATGATGTGGCTGTAAAGTCCCATCATGCCTAATCAAATGAATAACTTGGAATTGATCTGATAAATTATCTCCCTGTAAATCAGTTGGAATAAAAACATTAAAAGCCTCATTTTTTTAAAACAAATTCATCTTATAACCTCTAAATAATGTTATTGATTATCGGCTGATATAAAACAAGGGATTTAAAGACACAGCCCAGGGATTAGAGCAACAGGTGATATCATATCATCACTATATAGATAAACAGCTACAGGTAAAAAGTGAAGTCTGTCTTGTAAATGTATTCTGGATAACAGATATAGGATCAGTATTCACAAGAGGATCAAAGCAGTCCTCAGTAGACTGAATTGAATTCTGGAAAGAAGAATGTTTTTTCTTGTTATTGGATAAATATATTGGTGGAAACATATACCACCAATAGGAGTAAACAGGTATAAGAAACTAATTGAGGGACTTCCCTGTTGACTCAGTGGTTAAGAATCCCCTGCATCGGGTTCGAGCCCTGGTCCGGGAAGATCCCACATGCCGCGGAGCGACTAAGCCCGTGCGCCACAATTACTGAGCCTGCACTCTAGAGTCCGTGAGCCACAACTACTGAGCCCGCGCGCCTAGAGCCTGTGCCCCACAACAACAGAAGCCACCGCCATGAGAAGCCTGCACACTGCAACGAAGAGTAGCCCCCGCTCGCTGCAACTAGAGAAAGTCCGCGCGCAGCAACGAAGACCCAATGCAGCCAAAAATAAATAAATAAATTTATAAAAAAAAAAAAGAAGCAACTAATTGAGACATGCTCTCATCCACAGAAACCTACTTGATAATACCTCAAAGATATGATGCTAAGATACTTACATTATCATAATGAATAAGCATCATACTGCAATACAAGGTTATTAAACAAGTTGCTACACTAGGCACTTTTATTTCCTGTCAATATTATTTAATCCACACAGTAACACATTTTCCAGGTTGGAAAACTGGCAAAATAACGGATAAAGGCAACTTACTGTGTCATTTGAATATCACTTTGATTTACGTCAGTGCAGTACAAATATTTTATATCATAGTAGATTCTGGTGTCAGAAAATCTGGAATAAAATTCTCTCTTTATCTCTTACTATCTGCAAGTAAGTGACAATCTCTCTAACCCTCAGTTTCCCCATCTGTGAAGGGGAATAGAAGTGATATTCATCTTTTGGTATGTTGTGACAATTAAATGAAATTTATATATCAAGTGCTTATTTAAATTACATATTACTGTTTTAATCACTTTTACAGTTTTGTTATCACCAAGTCTACTATCATCATTTGATTGCAAAATGTAGGTAAAGACCTGAGAGTTTTTGTTATACATTAGGACGATTCTCTCATTTTTCCCAGTGAGTACCTCCTTGCCTGAATTTTGGGTCACTGTCTAACAGACTCTATCAAGCTCCTGCCACTTATTATTTAAACTAAAATGATAAAGTAAATTTTACTCTACCCTTGTACCATACTATTCAGCATTTACAGTTGGGTTGCAGCCCTCTGTTTTCTTCCATGATGCTGATTCATGCTACACCACTGCTATGTTCTGCTGGTCACATTATTTTATCACGTCAAATTTTGTTGCCAGTCTCAGAACCAGTTTTTAGCACCTATTTTTATTTTAGTTGTTTTGTTATATTAATCTATCAATATTGTTTCATTGATTTATAATAAAAACAATGGAGTTGAAACTTTCTTTGTGGTCCTGACAATTCCAACTTGGTCCTGAGCAACACAGGACATTGCTGGTATGCACAGAAGTCTGATTTTGAATGTGTACCTTTTGGGTTTTCATCAGAACCAGCTGTGATTACTTGAACATGTAAAGTCTCATCAATTAGACTGTGAACAAAAAATCCAAGCAAGTTGGCATATGCCTGAGAACATATTTTTGTTGATTTCTTTCAGGTTAAGGGAAAAGTAAGAGACATAGACAATAAATTCAACCACATGGAATATAAAAGTCAGCAAGTGTTTCTGCTTTTAAGAATAATGAGCATAATAGTGCTGTGTTAAAAGAAATGACAAGTAAGCCTACCTTACACTTGTGAAAGAAGGAAAACAAAACAATTTTAGAACGCTCCTGTCAAGAAAAGGTTTTTCTCAGTAGGGTACAGAATGGTTGCCTAGGAAACCGATGCTAATTGCTGCTGCTGGTGGAAACTAGTCAACAAGGAAAGCACTGTGTTGGAAGCGCCCTGCCAAACAAATACCTTAGATAAATTCATAAAAACAGGAAAGAAGGAAAGTTCCTTGCTTCTACTCCTTGCTTAATTTGGAGAGCAAATATTCTCTCTGAAGCTATTTCCTGTAATCAACTGGTGATGAAGGAAATTAAAAGAGCAGATTGGATTTTTGTTGTTGTTGTTTTGTTTGTTTCTCTGGCACCTTAGCACTTATTAAAGAGGCCAGTGTTGGCATATCCCTCGCTAGTCAGACTCCCATTGATTCCAAAGGGTCACCCCGGCCAACCCTACAGCTGTAGATCTCTGCATACCAGCTTTTTCAAAGATTTCTTCCTAAGATTTACTGACTAAACCCAGGATAAATTTAATCTATGGGGGGAAATGCTTTTGCAGTAAAGTTAGTCTATGGAGATAAATGCATTTAAGATACACGATCATGATTGCACAAAGTTCATTCTGATGGGTACTTAAATTTAAGTTTAAGAGAATTTATGTCGCATCCACTATAGATGATGGAACTATGCTTAGTCATTACGGGGGCTACAAACATGAGAAAGACATGGTGTTCCTACATTAAAATTGTGCTTGAAAGCGGGGCAATCTCATTGAAGGGCATGGTTTTGTTTTTTAAGATTTTTCTAGTGATGGCCACCGATTTTAGCTGATCTCACCATAATCACTCATATGGTCCTCTTCTGAAATGCATTTGGGCTAGGATTAGGAGTACGGTGTATGATTATAGGAGAATTTTCCCTCTTTCGTTCTCTTTTTTCCTATTTCAACCTGTGTGCTTAAATCCATAATCTTGTTTAGACTGACAATTTAATTTACTCAAATGAAATTTTTAGAACTTGGATAGAATTGGCCTAATATTTAAATTTAGTCAAAGGGAAAGGCTTAGTAAATTAAGATGGTTATCAGTGAAAGCATACTGCAGGTTAAGGATATTATAGTATGGAATCAAAAGTAATTAGAAAAGCAAAGCATGGATCAAAAATAGTACCTACTGGAAAATTTTACTTGTAATTTTAAGGGTACAGCAGAAGAAATATAGTAAGCAAATATGGTCTAGCTTTATACTTACATATTCTAGTTAAAGATTTGTGCTGTTGTTGGTATTGGGGGATCCCAATATAGTAATGTGTGTATATTTATATTGTTGTTTGTACTTCATATATTAAACATTTACTAATTAAATCAGCTTGTAATATTTTATTGATCTTAAATTAATTTGAGAAAGAAATGTCTTGGGGAATATGCCCCTCTGAAAATTTCAAACAGCTGAATATTAATACATTGAATGCAATAATTAAGGCACTGAGGGAATTGATAAAATGCTTTTAGAGCTTTGAAACGCTCAGTTTTGCATTTTGTCAAAACCATTACAAATGTACTACTTCTTGTAGACTTTGAGAATTTGGATTATCTTCTGCATTATCTTGAACACATCACACTCTTGAAGGAAGGTAGCATAAGACATTATTAATAACATTGATGAAAAGGTGAAATATCAATAAAACTAAGAGAGCTTGAAAAAAATTCATCCTTAGAGTAACTGTGGGATAAACAATACAAAATGTACCGTGCGTGCAGAACAGCACTTGCGTACACGTGTGCTTATGTGTGTGAATTTTGCATATATGTGTGTGTGTGAATTTACGTATGTGCCATCATTCATGCACATAAGGGTCTCTCCGTGTCTTCAAAACTTCATCTGTATTTGGGTACCTCAAAGGACTTGGGCACGAGGCGCAAGTCTAAGATTTCATATGGGGAAATCATTGCTTCTACAGTTGCAAAACCTAGGAATGTCTGAGGCAGAGGATACAATGGAAAAATGGAAAAACATTCTAGATTCCAAAAAAAGTCACTGGAGTGAACTTTTAAAGTATAAGTGCTCCATACACCAGGAAGAGTCTTTACTAGTTACCTCTATTAATTTAAATATTTCATCGAGGGAAAAACTGTTAAAGTAAAATGGTAAAAATCACCGGCTTAGCTACCTTCTGTTTGCTCCTTCTAACTCATTCCCAGCATAATAACTTAAGTAAATCTTTGGAGGCCTTGTGACCTAGAAGCATACGAAATTTAGGAACTATGTGATGAGAAAATCACGTTGTTCACAATACATCATAGGGTACATTCAATCAGCGAACAGATAAACCAACATGACTTCTGTGTAATTACAGTTTGCTTAAGCCTCTAGTCCTAACATCATTCTGAGAATGAACGTGCAAATAGCAACATAACATCATCTACCTTATGTGCTTTCTTCTTAGCCAGTCTCTCGTGAGCTGTAAATATTTTAAATAAGTGATTCTCCATCTTCTATAACTGCCTATTTTATTTTTGCTATTGGACTCTATAAAATATTGTCCACAAATATTCTCTTTATATCAGCCCTAAAAGGACTTGGCAGACTTTAAGTCACTAAGTGCACATGGTAATTCTTTATAATTTTCCTGAATATATATAACCTGAGAACAATGTTTCAATTATACTGTGGGTAAAGGGACAATGGAATTAATTACACTGTGAAATTCTGAAAACTAAAATGCTATGGTGAAAAAGAAAACAAAAGAAAATGAGAAGATAATTTTGAGTCATCATTCTTTTATCCTTTACTAATGTTTGTTAAATTAAGCTCAGTCACAACCTGAGAGAAGGAGGACCGCTTCCCTGGAAAAATTCCAAACAAGCAAAACTGTTGATAGTTAAAGACTTTTTTCCATGGTGTCTGAGTAGCAAAATCAATAGACTTTGCAAGTGAGAAAATAATTTTTTAAAGTAAGAAAATAAGTGTTAGGTCCAATGTTATATTTGTACTATTACGATAGTATTTAAAAAGCAAAGACTTTAATATAATTTTAAAATTTCTTTATGCCAAAAATTATTCTAGAATAAAATTTTCTTTTGTGTTCTGGATTAATACATCCCATGGAAAATACTATTAAATGAATTTCTCTCCAATCACGGGATACAAAAGTTCATTATGTTAAGACGAACAAGAACAATAATAGTAATTTCAAAGTTATCTTCAGAAAATTTAAAATAACATACAAATCCTACTTTAGAAAATGTCCCTTAGGGATCTGTTGAAATAAAATTTTACATTGATGATTTTGCTTCAATGTTGTTTACTTATTTCAGCCTATACCTCTTCTCTGTGTAGTGGGTCTCACTGTTACCAAGCACACCTCTAGAAATACTTGCCAATTGTGGGTGCCAAGGGTGATATATCGCACTTAAAACTGTCAAAATATTCATTCTTTATTTGAAGACACTGACGCTTTATATCAGAAAGCAAATGATATCTAGGAAGCATAAAATTGTAACTCATTATGGCAATAGCTCTGGTTGTTCTACTGTAGGAATGCAGCAGAAAGAGAAAGGTAGATCAATTTTGATGGAGTGGCAGTGTTGAGAAAAATGCGAGAATGTAATGCTAGCTAGGTAGGTAGCCTAACATGGGGCAAGGCAACTGCGCTTTGCAAATGTCATTGAGAGTGGGATCCTGGGCATATGTGGTATCTGCAGGTGACTGCTGACAACCTGAAGAAAATGAAGAAATAGGATTCAGGAAGCAAATGGGAAGGTGCTCAAGGCAAGTTCTATTTACTTCATAATTTAGCTTTGGATTGGCAGATGCTACTGTAATCATACACTATGCAAAGTCAAAAAACACAGAGCTTCATTTGGCATAAAAAACACAGTCCTAGGGAAGAGTTATAAGGGGCTCCCTGATGATATGAAAATTCAAGTTTCCTAAAAAGGTCCTGAATTTTTCTTAGTAAAATATGGCAATGAAAATTCAATTTACTATGAAAATATCTATTATTTTCTTCCTGACATATAAAAAAAATTTCTAAATCAGGACTTGTATTTTTGCAAAATGAAATTACAATTTCAATATTTCGTATACAATAGCCCTGATTATGAAGAGGCTGGCCAAGTTTTGGTTCTCAGAATGTGACCCAAAATAGCTTGGTTTCTCTGATTCATTTTCGTTCCCCTGCTACATTATCAGTCACTCCTTCCCAACTTTTACAGAGGTCCTCCACCCTTAAAAAATGTTTTATTTGAGCTTGTACTTGGGTCTGATTTCCTAAAGAGAAGTTTGTTGTATAAGTAAGAACTCTTATGAAACCAGGGAACTTTGTGCTCTTTTTTTTCTTGGATAATTCTGAAATGCAACATGAAATGCAGAAGCAGGGCTGACTTGGTCTGACAGTAACAAGGTGATCAAAAGCTACGGGAACAGAAGTTCAGTTTTAATGCAATCATTATATTATTTGAAGCATTACAGTTAAAATTTTATAGAAAAAAATAAAAGAAACATCTTGACATTTTAATCAAATAGATATTAAAAATACTTTCTAACATTTTCCACAGACCTAACGAAGAAAGGCATTTTGTATTTATAGTTTTTTTCACACCTATTTACATCAGAGAACATAAGGAAGAGTTGAAACACCATTATCTGAGCATAGGAGACTCAAGCATTTCTAGTTAGAACTGAAGAAATGCTCATTATTTTAAAATTTACTTTAAAAAAGTTAAACATAATTTGGGAGGTTTTTATTCCCTCACTTAAAAAAAATAAATCAACCTTCTCTGGTGATTCCAGTCCTAAGACGCTACATTATCAGCTAGGGTAGCTTCAATTCACTCATAAACAGTGAAATCCAACTAGAAAGGAAACGTGTGTCACCAAAACAGCCAAATCCTTGAGCAGTGTTTTCAATACAGCATTCAGATCATATGTGCAAGTTCACTGTGGTCCAAAAGCATTTCAAGTACTAAATTTTTCTTAGGTCGGAGAGCAGATATTTTCACGAGGTCAGAAATCACTGTTATCTTGATTGAATGAACTTCCTCTCCTAAAATGTGACTTTTGAAAGTGGCATCTGTATTTGCTTCAAACCCATTTCTCTGTTTCTTGTTTTACTACGATCAAGACATAAGAATTGGGTGAGAACTGGCCTGGAGGACTATCTTACATGCTTTGTGACTTAGGCCAAATTAGTGCAATTTTCTTTTTGAGAAAAGGCAATTCTGGTAAAGCTCTCAGGGCAGGTTTATTCCAATCTTTTCAGTGCATTAGTCACAAACCTTGGTTTTTCAAGCTGATGAGAAAAACAGCCAATAGGTAATTTTTAAAGAAAGAGAAAAATATAATTTGGCTTTAAGGTAAAGAATAGCAACATGCAAAATGCAACAAGGAGAAAAAGTATCCAATGAATTGATTCATTTCAAAAATTGCTTATAAAAGTAATAGTAGTTGTTTTTCTTGTCCTTTTATTATTTTCCTCCTTGGAGAAAAAGAAAGTCCTTTAAATACTGAAAAAATTAATGATTAGAATTAGAAAATGTAAATGGGAGCATCTTTCATTTTAATACGTCAAAAAGAAAAAAAATTATCGATTACGAACAGCTTTTATCATTTTTTAAAATAACAAAACTAGAGAAGTATATCTAATTGAAATTGAAACATTTTCCCTAAAGTTAGTGAATAAATATCCCTGTTATTCAATAGGGAAATGCTGTTTATTACCTAAGAACTTATCATTTTCAAATAATTTTATAGACTCACAGATGAAGTAGAGTAAAAAAGAACATTGGTGATATTTTATTCAGGTTAACCTTCAAAAGCAGGATACATAACATCTCTCCAAGATAATACTGGTATATTCCTTTACAGAAGTATAATTAAGCGTATGATTTAGAACATCAATTTGCTTTAAGATTCAGTTTGTCCATTTGTCAGAAATGAAATTTGTGTGACCTGCTGATCTATAGCAGTGAGGCAATCCTTACCTTACAGCCAGAGGATAGGATCAACAAAGACGTTCATTTTAGAGTTTTGTTTGCAGGATATTTCAGTATCATTTTCTATCGAGGCCAACTCTATTACATGAGGCTCAATTTTGCAGGAATGAACAAGAAAAGTTGTTCAATATCTGTATACTTCTTAGCTGTTAGGTTATTGATGTCTCTTAGAAAGGTCATTTATCCTGTTTTTTCATATTCTTCCCAGTTCAGCTGTTTTCATCATCAAGACAATATTTCTAATCAAATGTCTTACTGCTATTTTAAGTCAAAGATATATTTTCTTTCTTTGCTTCAAACCTTCACTCCTATTTTCAGAACCTATCAGAACATATCAAGTCTTCTGCTATATCCCTCCATGACATTCCCTTTATAACCATATTTCAGAGTTCCTACTTGATTGTCCTAATCAAGTTCTATAGTCTTTACTTTGAAGCTAGCCTCCTCTCATTGTTCCTCCATCTGCCTCTTTAGTTCCAGTATTCCTTTCTAACATCATCTTTCCCACAAATGTATTGCTTACACTGTGGTGTAATTTTTGTGGGCCCATTTTGTTGATGTCATTTCCATTCTCAAAACAGAACATGGATACTAACGCTCTTTTTCTTTATCTCACTTCAAAAAAATGTTTATTAGCACCTACTATGGAACATAAGCATTGCATTATATACCAGAAGGAACATGAAGATGAATGAAGCACAGCTTCTACCTCAAAACACTTAGAACCTAGTGATGGGGATTAAAACAAGTAACAAGTAACCTCAGTAAAATGTTCTGATATGATCAATGCTATTATTAGCAAGACATAAACATGGTACATGGGGATGTTTGAAAGAAGAAGAGATTCATTTGAGAAAATAAAATGAATCAGCTCTGGATTTTTGATCATGGACTTCTGATAATCTCTTCTGTTGTATGTACCCTTTCAAAATAGTTTTCCATCACTTGTTTCACGATGCTGCACACGAATGAAACCATAACGGATTGCTTGGGCAAATTATCTTTGCTTGCAAAAGAGAAGATTGTTAGTTCAATCAAAGGACTGACCATTCATGCTAGAGTCACTTATGCAAGAATCAGAGGTGCTCAGCTCCCAGCACTGCTTGGACCTATGTTTCCAAACACAAAATCTGGACTGAAAATATTGAGTCTAATTTTCAGGCTGCTGAGGCCGAATCATCTCTATTATACATGATTTTTCTCTGAACCTTGATTCCTCCCTTGGTATCCATTTTGCCTAATATCTTCTGAAGTTTGAGTTTTGCTGAAATCAACTGTAAAAGCAGACATTTAACTCTCATTTCTGTGTTCTAATAACCACCTACCATTTGCATATTTGTTAAAAGTTGCCATGAGAGCCGAGGACATATGCTTTCCTCTTTCTCTGCTTATCAGCTTGGCTGGTTTTAGAACTGTATTTTCTCTGAGGGTTGTTGAACGGTGACTCATTCTGTGAGGTGAGTAACACAGTGAGAGGGCAGCGAGCGTGCAGTGTCCTTTTCCCCTGGGGACTCATGATGCCAAGTCAGATCATGCTTAAACTACCAGGTCTGCAATGCAGCACCAGTTGTTCTGTTCATCTGCTCCTGGTAT
Organism: Monodon monoceros; assembly: GCF_005190385.1. Taxonomy (NCBI): domain Eukaryota; kingdom Metazoa; phylum Chordata; class Mammalia; order Artiodactyla; family Monodontidae; genus Monodon; species Monodon monoceros. The sequence goes on from NW_021703772.1 coordinate 27,207,351, forward strand.
GAATTTCCAGGCTCCCCAGACAGTCAAAGCAGTGTTTTACGTAACATGCTAAGGTGCAGTGAAGTGTGAGAGAGCAAGAGGGCTTGATATACTGAAGCAGAAAGTCAGTTCATCTCAAGTAGCTCGGGGAGAAAAGAGGGAGGTGTGATGACTGTTTGGTACTCCCCAGCCTACTAACCTCCCAACAGCAATAAAATCAAACCTGAAGCCAACCCTCAAGGGGGTATTTGGTATACAGAGACAGATACTTTTCTCAGGTATATACAAGCAATATAATCAATTTATATATACATCATACTTTTCAAAAAACACATTATTGATTGATGATGGATATATTCCCCAGATATTAGGGAAACTTATTTGTTCCAAATTAGTATTAAAGTTTTTCTCATTTTTTTTTTTTGTCTTTTCTCTTTTGTGAGGAGAGAATGCTTAGAAATTGAACAAGCGACAGATAAAGGCTGTGCATAATCCTAACCAAAACACGGGCTTAGAGGGTTGAAAAATGAATCAAGGAAAACTTGTTTCCATGACTGATTACTGTCATCTACTCACTACAAATAAAAAAGATTTTATGAACTGCTTAGAGATCTTCTCTTAGTGGAGATTTTAAAAACCTCAAATAATTGGAATATATTAAAAGAAAAATATGATGACCCACCATGACAGCAAATTAGGAGAAAATGTGATAAGGTCTGAAAAATACAGGATTAGGAGAAAGGCTCAAGTAAAAACTACAATGGTATTAAATTATATTTACATCTAGAAACAAGCGAGACAATAATTTTTACAGGTAGTTCTGAATTATTCTTAGCTCAAATCTGTTGCATTGATTAAGATTCAAGTTCAACACAATTTTTCAAAGTGTCAGTAGACCAAACAAAATGATAAAATAGGTTTTTTTAAAGTGTTTGTGACGTGGTTCTGACATTTAACACAAAACAAGACAATAAAGAAAAGAGAATGATTTCCGCAAGTGCATGGGAGGAATTTTCTGGAGGACCATACATGGGAGTAAATGCGTATGCAAATCAATCTTAATTTTAAAATATCATATTATATTGTGTTACATCGAGCCTTGCTTTTCACAACTTGAAGTGTTTGTAGGCAATTAAAATTCCAAGGAATAAAATCATGTTTTATTTGTTGCATCATTGGGTTTAGTTAAAAGGAGTCTAGAGAAACCAAGTTTTCCTTAAATTTTGTTTCATAATTACCGGCTTAAGACAATCACATTCTACTCTAAGACTTCGGCTGAAGAGCAAAGAAAGATATAAGGTAATTTTTTATAGGAAGAACTACCCTCTAACTGCACATTTAAATAAACAACTGTATCTGGTACCTGTCTTTTCTTCTAATTTGTAAAACATTATAAGCTCTAGTTAGCAATACCTGCTATAAACAAGCTCATACCTTACCAAGGTTCTTTATGACAATGTCCACGCAAGCTAGCCCCCATTTAGGTTCAGATCCTTCTGTTTACCAACAAGACAAGTCACAGATGATTGAAGCCAATCTCCAAACCTGCCTTCAAATAGTATAGAGACCACATAGGACAAAGCAAACGTGACAAATACAAACCTCATGCCTTTTCTATAAATCCTTGTCTTTCTCACTCTTTCTAGCCCCCGATGCCTAACCTTTCGAAGGAAAACATTGAAAAGATCCCCATTCTCTGTCCTTATCCATCGGCGCCGCCGGGCCAGACACTCTGCAGTGAGGCTGTGTGCTTTTCTGCAGATCCGCCCTGAATGCTAAATAACCGCTCAGCACACTCCTCTCTGTGGAGCTCAGGGAAATGGCAGCCAGAGCAATGAGTGGTTGGCATGACAACAAGGAAAGGAAAATCTGCAACCTCTTGTATTGTTAGGCCAGCTTGTTTATTTGCCTTAGGGGTCGTGCGGATGGCTTCAGTCGTTTCACAGGAGAAATGGTCCTGTACTATTTCGCTCTGCCTACATTAATATATATTACATACCATATGCCACAGTTTAAATGGGATGGTGACTCCTACCAGTAACTCTCAAATCTGGGGATGGAGGAGGGGAGAATGGGGAGGTCAGAAAAGGCTGAATTTTCCAAGATCGAAAAGGGAAAGAGAGAAGTTTAAAGGTATATTCATATTTTTGCTTGTAAGTGATGACAACATTTTTCTCCACTGTGCATTTTCAAGCTTAAATTTATAATTTCAGCAACAATAAACTTAGATATCCGACGATGTTCATGACTTGGCTGCTTGAGTCATGCAGATGTGAAAGGGTAGGCCAGGCTTTAGAAGGCGCATCTCCATTGGAAAACTCTAGAAAAACTGACCATGGATAACCCAGAAGAGCTTTTACAGATCTCACTGCTTTGACAGGGAGTAGACCTGGAAAGAATACAGGGAAATGTTGGGGAAACACAGCAGCCCTGGGAAATCAAGGGGCAGTTACTGAAGGAATGCCCTTAAATCTTTAAATTTACTCAAAGAGATACCTGATGCTGGCTTTTGATGATCACGAAGGCACTTTATACTGTGACTGGTGTTTTTACTAGTATTCAAAGCATTGTACCTTAAAACAGTCAAAATCACGAAAGCATGATTTTAGATACTTCAAAGTTTTGCTATCTGTCAACTTCTCAGAATTGCCTCCTTTCTTTCTCCATTCACGCTGAAAACTGGGAATAAAGGTCTCGTTTTCTGTCATGCTTCAAGGTACATGGATGTGACCGTTCTGCAATGGAAGAAGAATTGCCTTCTTTGGCTATGATTGGTAACAGCCGCAGCTGGGCGTGTGGCTCTGAATCGGGCTGCGTGGGGCAGTCATAAGAGCGCTCGCCTATAAAGCAGGAGACCTGCATGTTGGCTGTAGCCATGTGATCTTGGATGGGTTGCTAAACCCATAAAGAGGAGTGTGAAAGGTCAGCTTACAAGCTAACATCCAGTTATCTTGATATTATCATGATATAAATTCTCATATGAGTTTGGGCCCCACCCACGAATAAGAAGCTTAAAGATGAGGCTCCTAATTTTCACTCAGAGTTCAAACTCTATAGCGACCAAAATGCATTCTCCTTGCTTTCTTCAATGAAGATAAGGTGGAAAAGAGAGGAAGGGTTTATTACAAGACTTTACTCTTATTATTCATGTAGGGAAAACAATTTAAAAGTGACTGCTTTAGTCACATGTTTTATTCACTTATCAATAATAATAACTTTACTAAATGGCCTGATTCTCAATGTTTTCTCACTTCTTTTGCTAGGCTTCTGTGGCATGGCTTCTAAAAAGGACACGTCAATAAACAAATGTAAGAAAAATTCTTAAAGTAATAGGTGAGCATTTAATACTATCTACCTTTCTATGGATTAGCTTTAAATTGGAAGCTAATTTGAAAAGAGACAAAAATCTAGAAGGGTAAACTGTAAAGAAATATAATGTAAAGTATAATTTCCTTCCAGCTCTTCCTGTGCAACTCCTACCCTCCTGCTGCCTCCCCCACCACCTCAGGGCATAAGATCAAAGATAAGCTGACTATGGCCTTGTACCTTTACAAATTAAAAGTTATTATGGCCCAGAAATGAAGGTGCACATTGAAAAGCGTAGATGAGAGACAATGAGGTAGACCTTTGGGTGACGTAAGCCCACTCTGATAAAGGAAGGAAGGAGGGGGAACTGATGATTACAATTCACTTGTTATGTGATCTTGTTTATAGAGATAAATAAAAATAAACAATGTTGAGGAAAAGGTTTATTTCTAAGAATGAAGAGAAGGCTACAGCAAAGAAGGAAAGTAGAAGAAAGCTCTTCAGCTTTAACCAGGAATGGTCTGGACACGATAGCATATAGCTGAGGGTGTCACTGGGAAATGTTTCATGTTCACAATGTCCTGAGAAATATCCATTAGAGGGGAAATTGCAATATACCAATACATTACATGGAATGATAAAAGAGTGGGCTAATATATAGCCTGGTCCTCTTTCAAATAATCACCTCAAATTATTGATATAATGCCAGATCGTATCAATGGTCTCCATCATCAAAGGACAGCATTTTTAAAGAACATATCTAAGATTTGAGAACATTTCTTTTTACTGGGGATAATTTTGTTTGTGATTTGTGAAACACTTATATATAAGCCATCAATAATATAATTTATTCTTTTATTAAGCTAAAGTTTGGAGAGAAATTTAATTGCACATTAACATCACTGGGAAATCCTCTGTGGGTACGAGAAGATAATATTTTACACTTTTTCCTCTCCTACTGCTTTCCACATGTGGATAATTGATGGATTCAATACTTGGCCTGTTCTTTCTGGAGGGACATTGATTTAAAATCACATCATAATTTGGACTGAAACATCACTCCGGTAACCTAGAGCAGGCTGTTTACACAACCTTTGTCACTTTGAATATACATACAAAACTTACATAATTAGTCTCCCAAAGGTAATGTAATATTCATTTGATATATATTAAGCTGAATTCAAAACTGTCTCTGGATGGTCCTGAACCCACAATTTAAAGAAACATCTGTTAGTCTCTTTTTCACTTATATTATTTTCTCAAAGAAGCTGGCAAGGACACACTGACCTGGCAAATACATTTTTCTGATGCTTTTAAATAATTAAGACCATTGAAAAAAATGAAACAGTGAATGATGTTGGTTCTCTACTGCTTGACCAAGCATGCTACAGTGGTTTTTTACTTGAGTATGTAATAAGCCTCCATAATAGTCAGTGAGAGTCAACTAGGGAGAGTTCAAGAGACAAAATAAGACTTTCCAATAGTTTTCACCATTAATTTGAAAAGGACTTTCCTCTTTTTGCATCATTCATTCAACCACTCACTCAACACACATTTATTGACTCCTCGAGGTATAATGTCAAGTGCTGCAGGGGACGATGATGAGAAAAATCTTGGTCTCACGTTATCTCCTTCCTTCCCACAACCATTTTGTTCTAACATGTTCTCAACTCTTCGTGCCTCAATCCCTTCAAAAGTTTCCCAGTTAGTGCTCCTGACACCCAAGTCCCACCCTCTTCAAGTTGAATTACACTCAGCTGTAGAAAAATATTCCTAGACCCAGAGTGCCCTGTTGTCCATATAGATACAACTACCACCACTGATAATCATAATAACAATAATGGTAATTAATAGACTATTTCTTGAGTCATGCATTTTATATACTCTACTATCTCTTTCAACCCTCCTTGTAACCATGAAAAGTAAAAATAATATTTTTATTTCATTCTTAACCACAATTTCTTACTAATGCGACATTTGTGCCTATAGGGCATTGCACAGCTTTTCAAATCTTTGAATTAGATTGGACACTGCCACCCTCTCTTTCCATTCCACAGACATCTCTGCAGGGTATTTGTTTTTTTATCACAGCAACTGCCAAAATGCAGCTTCACAAAGACAGGGCGTCTTGAAAAGGAATGTGGTGTGATCTAGAAGTGATACGGAACTATCTTGAACTAATAGTTCATGTAGTATTTGAAAGCCATTGAGTATCACAGTGTTTCTTCTGAGTATTTAGAACACTGCCATACTCTTGTGCCTTTGCTGTGGCACCTCAAGATGCTTCTGTGCACAATTTGGGAATTTTGTTTGGAAACAATCCCTCTTTAGCTTTGTCCTCCTATACTGCTTATTTGATACTTAACACACCGTGCTCTGTATCGGAATTAATTGTATGCACATGTCTAATGTCTGCTACTAGATCATCTGCTCTGTGAAGTTCAGAGTCCATTCCTTGCACATACCCTGGCACAGCTTGTACGTAGAAAATGCCCAATAGTAGTTTGTTGAATGAGTGGATTAAAAAAAAAATCATACTATATTTGAAATGCCTTTCATACTTGCCCATTAAAATTTAAATATATTTTTTGAACTGAGCATACAGTGCACGTGTTGCTAACTAACTGACTGTAGAAAACCAATCTTTGAACAAGTACGGGATGATTTTGAAGGCGGTATAGCCTTTCTAACTAGTAGTTTACTTACTCTCTTTGGAGTAGCATGTCAGCAAGTTGCTGTGTTCAAATGCATTAAATTCTGAATTACGGAAAGAAGGGAAATAATGGTGTAGAATATTATAGGGCAGGGTAGTGTTTCTCTAAGCCATTAATGACAATATCATCAACAGTAAAGAGGACTATTGGTAGAAATTACACTTTGAAAGGAAGTACTTAAGATTAAATTATATTATGCTCTCCTTTAAGCATCTGTATATTTGTTCTTATAAAGCTACCTGAGGAAGTATTAAGTGGTTCCTGCGTATGTATGTGTGTGTTTGTTTTCTTTGCTTTTTCTCTTTTATTTTTTAAAGGCTGGGAGATAGACTCTACATTCCTTTCTGCCCTAAAAAGTAAGTATGCTTCTTATCAATTTATCGATTTAAGTCCAGTATCATTCAAGAGTATCAATAAGAAACTATTCGTGAAGTTTTCTTTCAGTAAGTTACAGTGCTGACAGTTACTAGCAAAACATGCACACATCAAGCCATTTGTCTACCAAAATTAAAGTGGTAAAAACTAAACAGGGAGATGAGATTGAGCATACAACTAATTTGGGGGAAATGTCAGGCTAGTTCCCATGATTTTTCTCTCCTTTTGGTGTCTATTTCCCCTGACCGACTGGAATTTCAGTCCTAGCACTAGTGAAAGAAGATCAGTGCTGTAAATTAATTCACTTTCAGCCTAAACAGACTTCAAAGCACAAAGCAAGCCCTGGTGACAGAAGAGCCGTTAGTTACCTGCTGTTTCTCTGTCAGCTGAGGTCAGCTCTCCATTGATCCCATTCTCTTTGGTATTTGAGTAGGTGTCCTGTGACCCATGTTCTCCAAAGGCGCCCTCTTCATCCTCCCCGTACGGGAATCCATTGGCGCTTCTGACAAGTCCTTCCCCTGCCCCACCTTGATCCTTGATCTCAGGTGGATGTGGGTGGGCGGATGCCTCTGTTAGTTGAGCTGAGGTCCAGTGAGGCGCCTTTGCTTCATCTTTCCGATCATCTGCCATTCTTCAACGTCCTGTGGCTTCTCCTGTGATTGGAAGAGGAAAAACGGCAGCCATGACTTTGGAGAAAGCTTATCTGATATTAGTGGTACTAAGATAGGGAAAATTTATAGCAAACTCACTAGTTAGCTATGGTCAAAAAACATATTCGACAACCCACTTTTAATAACAAGAGGTAGCTATTGTTAACACCTTGGTTTTTACAGATCTTTTCTGGAATATCTATTCTTTTAATATAGGATCACCATCAGTTTACATATACTCTTTTTTTTTTTTTTTTAAACTAGTGCTTGGCATTTAAGGACATACCTGAGCTAACTTTCACTGACATGTGACATTGTACAGTAAAGGACTTCTTTAGTATAGGAAAAATCTGTAGGGTGACAAAACTGGATAGAAAAGAGTGGGGAAAAGAATGGCTGAGGGGAAATGCTGGATTATGGAAAATTATCCCAAATACTCTTTTAAACCACAACTCTGTGAAACCTAGAAAAGACAATGGCCAATATATTAGCCCTTTCAGTTTCAAAGATGATCAATTCAAACCAGGTAGATATGTTTTTCTGGATACTGTGTATTAAGAGAAAGATAGTTTTGACAATTTTTCAGCAAACTTTTCTAAGCCCTATGTATAGATTACAAGGGAATGAAATTTTCTCAGTATAAATCTTACATAGAGAATAAAAATTATAATATCTGGCCTATGTCATAACTTACAGTTTTATTTCACAATTAAGTCAATTAAGTTAAATCACTAACATATACTAGGTGGCTGTAAATTATAGTAAAGTTTGAATAAGTTGTGGAGTAGGTGTTCTGTACGTGCTAAGCAAATGGCAGATACCGCACGGCCTTCACTTATATGCCGATGCCACTAAATTTAGAGATGTAGTTGATGAGAGGTGATGAATCACTCAGTTTTGAAAAGCTGTTGCCAGCAATGTAGCTTTGTTGATGGTCTATTGTCCCTATACTCATGATAACATAGACAATGAGAGTCTCTGATGGAAACTAAGAACACTTTCCTTTCTTTCAAAAATTCAAGCAAAACCCTCCAAACAAGGAAACAAAAACTGCATTAAAACAAATCTACTTTTGGCTACCAAGCTCTGTTTAGAGACATCAAAAATAAATTAGGCTGTAAAGAAAGTAAGCTTCCTATCAGATTCCTAGTAAGGATCTGTCTGTTTTTTACTGAATTTCATTCTATTCTCAGGTCCCTATTCTAATTTTCTGTTCATACCAGGAAGAACGAGATGAATCAACTCTTTTAAACTAATTTGATGATAACACACCCCTAACCGCAGCAATTGTTTCCCATAAGGATTTATTTGTCTCTATATAATGTTTATTGTATCTATGAGCATACTTAAATAGGAGATAAGAAGTTTAACTTTTAAAACATTGATTGAAGGGCTTGTGAATAAACCAAAGAGCATCCGCACAGCACTGATGATGTACAAAGAACTGCATGCACGGAAGAGTTTCCGCATATATAGAATGAGGACAAGGATGCTTAGTTTATCGGTTTGTTGCAAAGTTTAAACAGAATAATATAAAGGGCTCAGCACAAGTCCCTGGCAAGCTCAATAAATAGTAGTTACTACCTTTGTTATTATTATTATAATTATACTAACAGTCATCATACCACCAGTCATTACATATAAAATATTTTCAGTAGTTTTTCTGGAATTGCTGGCATAGGAAGAAGAGCCTGAAAACTTGGTAAGTCCAATAATAAAACTGAATGAACATCCCAAGACAGACACGGCAAGTGTCTGGGACATGAGAGCCTGATGGGAGGAGTGTGTCCTCAGAACTAACCACTCCATGTGTACACCTGAAAACTTAGCTACATCTTTTATAAAGACAGTTCTGCAGTGTTCTAGACTCCACTCTGCCATTGTCTTCTAGTCAACTATCAAAGGACCTAAATTGGGAGTCTGAAGATTATGTTTCTTCTGAGAAACATAATCTTGTTTCGGCATCTTCATATATCTAATGGGCTGAATAAATTATTTACATTCAAAGCGTGACTCTGATCACAATATTTTATTGCTAGCGAGACTGTTGGCTCAGCACCCTTATCTTTACATGCCTTGATTTCTTTACTTTTCCTTTACCAGAACAGCTTAAATAAAATTTACATATTCTTATACGGTCCAAAATATTTTTTGTGCAGAGTGAATACCTGTAAATAGAAAAAGTTTTCCACAAAAAAGTACATGCCTGGCTAATACTGTTTTTTTAAAAACTTTATATTTTTAGAACAGTTTTATATTTATAGAAAAATTGAGCAGACAGTACAGAGATTTCCTATGTATCCCCTGTACGCAATTTTCTGTTATTAATATCTTACATTAGTATGATACATTTGTTATAATTAATGAAACAATACTGATGCATTATTATTAACTAAAGTCCATAGTTTATTTAGATTATCTTAGTTTTTTCCTAATGTCCTCTTTCGCTTCTAGAACCCCCATCCAGGATTTTACATTACATTTAGTTTTCCTGTCTCTTCAGGTTCTTCTTGGCTGTGAGAGGTTCTCAGACTTTCCTTGTTTTTGATGACCTTGAGAAATACTGGTCAGGTAAATTATAGATGCCCTCTACTGAAATCTGTCTGATATTTTTTCATGAATAGTCTTTGATTATGTGTTTTGGGGAGGAAGATCACCAGCGGTAAAGTGCTCAAATAAGCTTGAGAGATGCTGAGTTACATGGGCATGTATAACACAAGCTTTCTGAGAGCTTTTGCTATTCTACTGCGCATGGGAATCTCAGGGAAGGCAAGTGGTGTGCAAAGCATCTCAAGCAATTGGCTATAGAACCTTCATCTGATGCCATGTTTATTAACATCTCCAGAAGGATTTGGAAAATACTTAGGTTTGCACTTTAGCCCATGTTTAACTCTGGGCATTCTAGCCATAGATATTCAAAGGAAATAAAATATGAGCACCCATAACTCCCAGCTAAAATTGGCAATTCTTCCCCTAGGGCTATCTGGAAAAGATTTTTCAATGACTAAAAATCTTCATTTTGAACCTAAAGATCCAACACGGAAATGAGCAGTGTGTTACTTGGTAATCATCCATTTGGCACAGTGGTTGACAGTCCGCCTGCCGATGCAGGGGACACGGGTTCGTGCCCCAGTCCGGGAAGATCCCACATGCTGCGGAGCGGCTGGACCCGTGAGCCATGGCGGCTGAGCCTGCGCGTCCGGAGCCTGTGCTCCGCAACGGGAGAGGCCACAACAGTGAGAGGCCCGCATACCGCAAACAAACAAACAAAAAAAAGTTATGATAATTTGTTTTCAAGAGACCAGGCATTCAAAAAGTGAATTCCTTAGTGTTTAATACTTTAGAGTTTTTAATTCTTTCTTTTTAAGTAATCAATAAAAACTAATGTTGGAAGAAGAAAGGGCAGGCTGGCTACACTGATTTCACTTACTATCAGAGGCACAAATAAAGTGAATTTATTATCTAAAATTCATCATCTGGCTTCCTGATAAGACTACTCAGATAATACTCCTTAAAATGTATACAGATCAGTCAGATATCACTTTCTAATTTGTTGGGCTTTTGAAATGTACATAGTCTAACTCTCTATTAAGCGACAATCACTTTAGGAGATTTCAAGCTAGAACTGGCATTGCTGACAAGACTGACAGAAAATATGATTTGGAAAGATTTCCTTAGGTTTTACTGAAAAGCAGCTGGAAACAGAGGAGACACTATTTAGCTTCTCTCACTTAAAATCACAACATGGTATTACTAAAATACCACCCATTCATGGTAAATTTCACTTAAACTCCCAATCAATGTTTTGGGGTCACAGATTATCTCTACTCCTCAAAATGGTGTTAAAACATAGTTAAAAGTGATCACAGCTTCCTTTAATTTCTTCTTCCTGATGTATAATATTACTTTTACCTGAATCTGTCTGAAAATTGGGCTTGTGGAATTAAAGAAGATAAGAAAACTGAGATAAAGGCAAATTCTCTCCAACTCTATTGAAGAAAACTTGTGAGGTACCAGGAATTGTAACATCCCATTCCTACTGTGTAATGGAAAAGACTCCTCTCTCCATATTGCAAAAGATCACAAATCCTCTTTGCTCCTAACTGGTGAACAGCTGGGCATCCGCCATACAATCTTCTGGATGGATAAAGCAAGCTGAGAAGCTACCTACACTCTTCTCCTTCTCCTCTTCCCAAAAGCCTAGCTTGATAATGTGAGCAAGGAAATTCCTGAGTTTTAAAAAAAAGGTACTAAGTCCAAGACACTGACCTACAATTCATAATAAGTTGCAACGGAATCTTAGCTGTTAGGGCTAAACACAAATGCCAATATGAATGAGGATACAGATGCCTGTAATATGGATTTTAAAAAAGAAATCCAAGAAGTTCAAATTTCTATTTATTTGATTTGAGAATGAGATATTTCACTTGACTCTATCATATCATGGCTATTATGCTACATAAAACAGGGCCCCAGGCTTCTTCCCAATTAAGATATACAGTTGGAAAGAAAAGCTAAGAGAAGGTTTTGTGCCACCACAAATGTTAGTTATAGACTTGAGTGGTGAGCTTCAATCTTTGCCACCATTTGTTATTAAACAATTTCCTTCTGATATCTGAAAGTTCTCTAAGGACAGACATTTCTTCTTTCATCAAAATCCCAGCTTTTAAAATTCCAGTTCTTCCAGTTTTTCCCTTAATAAGCCTTAGACCTGGCTCTCTCAATCTAGTGCTCCTTGGTAAGAGCATGCAGGTTTTTTTTCACACCAGCTGTTGAACCTACTAATCACGGCTACACTCTGATTCATATCACTGATGGATAATTATGAAAAAATGTAAGATTCTTTAGTGTTTGGCAACCTGTCATTATCCTTCGATTACAATGACGTGAGCCAGACATTATGATGTGGCATTGATCAGATTTCTAACTTGCTGAAGATTCAACCTGTATCCTCTTATATCATGATAATAAAACTGCTATGACCTGAATGAAAACAGTCTTTCTACAGAGTAATTTCTACGTTGAAACGGTATAAAAACTAATTTCTTGTCTATTTAATATATGTAAAATTCATCAGTTTTGCTTTTAGGTAGATTTAATGCATATATGTTTAACGTTGCAGAGTAAAAAATAAGTACCTTCCTGCATGTTGATTAGAAGGTTTTTATTTCTATGGATCAGTAGCCTAACAATTAGCCAAGGCCCTTAGATAATTCTAATTAAGAAATACTGAGAGAGAGACAAAAAGCAAATAAAAAACTGGAAGGAACAACAACAAAGAGCAAAAGAAAGAACAGAAAGAAAAAAGGAAATATCCAGCTCAACATAAAACAAGGCTGTGATGGCAAAACTCAATTCATGGTTTGGGATAGACATATTCTAATTTTCAATTACTTAATAGAAAGTGTTTATCTTATATGATAATTAATGCAGGTTCTCGGAGACCCATTTTGTAGCTTATGGATAGGTCTGTCAGTCAGTCCTGCTATTACTTAGATTTCTAGAATATTGACTACAACATCCATAATTAGATTTCTACTATATTGAGAATCACTTGTATTTAAATGCATCTGCTTTAAAAATTGTCCAGGCCTAAGACTATAATGTTCTATGTTTCAAAACTCTGAGACTTTACTTGAGTGCCTGTCCAGATACTTAAATAAATTCATATTTTTGTGTGTGTAAGAAAAAATTTGGATTTGCCCACAAGCAACCTAAAAGTCTGCCTCCAAATCTGTAAAATCACTCTTGAAAACAGTCTTTTGTGATATGATTGTTCCTTGCTTAAGGATACATCCAATAAGTTAATTTATATTAGAATTTAGAAATAAGATGAGATAATGTATTTTGCTTATTTCTGATATTTCTTAGTCAGGTAATATATCTGTTCCCACATTTCCCCTTAATCACCAGGAACTCCTTTAATGCTTAACTGCAGTATTTACCTCATTCTAAGTCTTCGGTACTGTGTCTGTTTATAGAAATAAATTATATATAAATATAATTTATATATAATTTAATTGTAAAACTTATCAAATCTTTCCTCAAGTCAGGCAGGATATATATTATAAATAAATAATAACTGTATCTGTTGCCTTCTGACATTTTATTATAGGGTACCATTTTTTGAGCAAATTACATAATATTATTTAGCACACAATAGCACTGATATTAACCTTCATGTATATAAAGTGAATAAAATACAAAACAGACATCGATCTTTTTCATACAACATGTTTTATAAAACTTCACTTAATATTCTAGATCTTTCAGACAGGTTATAAGTTAAATTCTAATGAAAATATAATTTCTTAGAAAAAATAACATTACATGGCTTTTTAAAAAAGTATCTCTCCTTTATTCATTTCCCCTAGAACACTCTTTTAATTAACATCCAAGCAAATGTTGCTAATAAGTGAATGATAACTTTAGAATGACAAAGTATTTATTATTTTGAAGGTGGCCAAATAATACAGTTTTGCTGGTTCTCCCTAAAGGTTACAAAACCACATGTGTACATTAAAACTTAATGTGTTTAAAGGCTAGTTTAAAAAGAGAAGCATTTTCATCTGGACCTTGATCTATCATTGAACTGCCTGCATATTGTACATTAAAACGAATTTGACATGCTTTGATAGTTCCTGTATTTTTTGTTCTTTAAAGCAAGTGGTGAATGTATTTATTTAAGTGAACCAAACAGTAGTTCCTGAGCATATATGTCCCAAGGGCTTTCAGATACAAAGAAATAAAATAAAATAAGGTACATCTGTCACATTTCCTCCACTATAAAGAGAAGAAATAAGAACTAAACAGAAACACTCAGAAGAAAATGTCCCTGACAGCTCTGCTGTCTGAGCTACCAATGAATTTCATTTCTCAGGGCAAATCCAGGACTAAGAATGCAAATCAGAGATACATTTTTACTAAAAAAGAAACCATTCTCTAATTTTCTGCCTACTTGGTTGGAGCTTTTCATATTTTTCCTTCAAAGTATGAAAAGGGTTATGTAAAAGTAAGATGCACACAAGCAAACCATGACAGTAATATTCAAACCTACCAAAGGGCCATTCAGTCATAAGCTGGGCTTCAAACATTTGTTGAATATTGAATTAATTAATACATCCAGATAAACACAGGGAAAAAGATTCTGTCAGCTATAGATATTTGGCCAACATTAGCTCAATCAGTGAGAGAAGAATGGTTTTGAAACCTAATTTTCAGGCATGGTAGAAGAAGCGACTCAAGTTCTAACTCCACTGAGAGTGTATGAAAAATAATGCTTAGTAGAACAAACTTCTAGACCTAGCATACATAGTAGTGACCATGCAACATACAGGTTTAGAAATATCTTTAAGATAAACAGTTTCATCCCTCTCAGAAAAAGGCTTTAAAACATGAAACTAAAATGCTCTTTGGGGATCATCTATTCCAATGTAACTTAAAGTGTCTTTAGCCAATCACCTCCAACATCCAACCAATAAATGAGAATTTCTGGGTATAGGGCTTGGAAATTGGTATTTTAACAGGTTTAACAGATGACTCTGAAACACTGAAGTTTGAAGATTGGTGCTTTCAGGCAAGCCTGCTGCACAGGACCTCAGGAAAGAATGGGAGGTGATAGAAATGCACACATGAAATATCCCTGTAGAATAACTGGAGTAAGGGGTTAAGGCAATTATCTTGATAGGTCAGGCAGTCATTCTCAAAAATAGAAGCTGGATCTTTCATTGCCTTAGTCCAGGACATTTATGATGATGGGATGGAGTCCAATCACTGCTTTCAGTCAGCTTCCTGGGAACACGCCAGTTCTTTGTTGTGTCTAATCCTACTTGAGGGAAGCAGAAATGTCTCAGAAGAATGTTTAAAGTTACCCATTTTCTGTGGTAAAAAACCTACTGCACACTGTGAAAACAGTGACTAGTCCTTGGTCAGTTTAACAACATATTCAAGCTGTCTTTAGAATATTTATTTCAGATACTTCTTGGCACTTGTTAACGGTTTAGGACAAAAATACACTTTGCCTAAAATACCTCAAATCCAGTTATAATCTTCTTTATCTGTTAGATCACTTTGGAGATGGATGTGGGGTAATAGGCATGGTGTGAATATGTGATATTCTGAACTAGCAAAGCCCTCAAAGGAGTAACTGAAGGATTTAATATCTAGATAGTTGAGATGTGTGCCGAAAATGTCATTTAGTCAAGAAGAACTTTTTTCTGTTGGGATTCCCACAAAACCACAAACCTCACTGTTTTTCTTTGGATTACAACATTAGAAAGATCACAAAACACAGAAAGAGTCACTGATTATAGTTATTACCAGGCAACATTAAATACTCTCAAAAATTGGCAAAAGGAGAAACAATGAAAGCTTGGAAAATCTAAAGGAAAAATACACTGTGTGCTAGATAAGCATGTCTCCATTTTTATAATGCACTTGGCATTAGCAATTCTAGAATGTTTTCTGTGATATGCTCTGCCCTGTCATCATGTAATGTGCCAGTTCAATAAAAACACTGGGATTCTAATTTTGTACTGATACATATCCAAGGATGAACAAAAGAATACAACAACAAGTCATATAATACAATTAAGCATATGAATATTGTTTCCCTTTTCCATGTAGGCTCAATTATGCTTTATACTACTAACTATCCATATCAGTACTACAAAACAGAAACTTTTGTTTGGGTCCCTAACAATATAAGAAATTTATGCAGAATCTGTATCTTTCCTAACAAATGCTGAGGAGTTCTAAGCTTAAATAGCTGTTGACTAACAAATTACAACCCGATGTATTTTCTCTTTGTCTCTACACAAAACTGAGGAAAAGTTCTTGATGACATGAAAATTTGAATATCCAGGTATTTGTTTCATGTCTTTTCTGCTCTTTTCAGGCTGATTGTAAAATACCGATAAGGATGATTCATTCTTCACCACACACCATGACTAATAAACAATTCACATCAAGAGAGTTATTGAGTGCCTCATTATTTCTGATGATAATGGACACAGAGTATACAACAAGCCAATGCTATGTTATTGATAGAATTAGATAAGGTAATACAAATAAAGCATAATTCCAGGCAAGTTGCAAGTGCTCAACAAATGTTACCTATTATTTGTTATTTTGTGGCTTTTATTTGAACATTTTTAGCAATAGGATTCAATGTATGGTCTGCCACATATTGAAAAACTGAGGCCAGAGAGAGTAAATTATTTGACAAAGTTAGACACTTCCAGGGAGATCTGGAATGAGAAGCCAAATCTACTAATATCCATTCCATTGCTTGCTCTTTCGCCAAGGAGTTGGTGGAATGGGGTAGGAACTAGGAGAATCCAGTCCAGATGACACTAACTTCATACACCCATTCCACTGATAACAGTCTATCATATTAAACTGGGTAAGGAGCTTTATGTGGCCATGGCATACAACCTGTACTTCACAGTTGTATATTATTTCTGGCCCTTTTTCATATTATATAAAAGAACTAATAAATACAGTATACATACCAGAAATAAATAATATTTAAATGCTCTAAAGCTTTAGCCTCTACTGATGATATTTCACTAAGGACCTGGAGATATAGTGTAATAAGTAATAGATTTCTAACAAGAAAATTAGGGTTGAATACTGGTTCTCCCATTTACTAGGTGTACAAACTTAGACATGAACAAAACCTGAGTGTGTTTCATAAGCAAGGGAACTCTTGAAGGGATAAATTTTGACCCTTACATCAATACTTTTCTTTTACCATATAAAGAAAAATTCAATCATAATAATTTTAATACAATTTTCTTTAAGCATAAATAAAAAGGATAAAAAGCGTAGGAGGGAAATTTTAATTTGGATTTTGACAATTAATAATTTTGTTTTAAATTTTTTCCAGTTTGAAATCTGATTCCAGATTTGTCAGACTTTGTCCAGTGTCACATAATAAAGCACTGTAAAAATAAATCTCCTTTGGGTACAAAGCTAAGGTCTATTCTATAGAATTACAGGTTTTCCAAAAAAAAAAGTATGTCCGAAGTATTTACCGGCACCACCATCAAATGAAGATCCTTTAGTTTCAGACACCTGAGAACCACATTATAGGGAACTGGTTGGGTGTTAAAGGGGCTACAACGTAAAAACAGCAATCAGTGCTTGAGGACAAGATGCTTCAGAGATTTCTTTACAGGAGGTGGGACCAGGGTCATGACCCAGGTAAACTTGGAGGCTGTGCTATACATCACAAAATAAGATGCTAGAATTAAAGACAAACAAACAAAAAAAACAAAACGTAAAAAGTTGGAGAAGAAAATAGGAGTTATGAAAAGAAAAAAAAAAGGAGGGAGAGTTGGAAGTGAAGGATTTATTTAAAAACTAAATACTTTATGGTTTTCCATGAATAGGATCTTCTTTCAGCTATTTAAGACGAGAAAGGATGAAGTCCTGGGAAGTTATAAACAATATGCCACTTGTGCTCTTTTCTGCCACTTTATCTGACCTGCTCAGTCCCTTTATCTTTTGATGAACAATTCCTCTTTCACAAACACAAGCCATGCGACTGAAGCTCTGCCTCTGAACATGTTCAGATTAAAATCTTGTTCTAAATATAGTAAG
This sequence comes from Monodon monoceros, assembly GCF_005190385.1. Classification (NCBI taxonomy): domain Eukaryota; kingdom Metazoa; phylum Chordata; class Mammalia; order Artiodactyla; family Monodontidae; genus Monodon; species Monodon monoceros. The sequence goes on from NW_021703772.1 coordinate 27,224,980, forward strand.
TGTATATGGACTTCTAGGATAATCAGTTGCCCCGTTTGTTTTCTGCACTTCTTTGAAATTAATGCACTCCTTGTCAGTGGATGTGTTCAAGCACAAGCTGAATGCCCATCCTGTCATGAACGTTATAGAATCAAGGGGATGTTGGCCTGTATGACTTCTAAAATGCCTTCCAACTGAGGTTACAAATCTTAATTCATTAACCAATTAATTGTTTGAGAAATGTCTCCCAAACATTAATGGAAAGGCTCTATGTATCATAGGGAATGCACTGGGGATACAAGAAAAAATATATAGCACTTATGCTGAAGGAGCTCACAGACAAACCGACAACGAAAAGTCATGTGGTCCATGCTGTGACGCAGATAAGGACAGGAAATTGTGGAGGCACACAGGCAGTTCTTATCACACTGGGAAGTCAATACTTTCCGGAGGAGGTAACATCGAGTTGAATTTAAAGGACAAGTAGGAGTTAGCCAAAGAAAGGAGGGGAAGCTTTCTAGGAAGAAAGAGTCTGGGTGACCACATCCTGTGCTATTTTTGACTTGGGCTAGGCAACACCTTCCAGGAAGATACCATAATGAGCACGATTTTGGCATCCCTAACTCCAGTTTTCACTCTATGTTAGATGTTCCTCCCTATTCTGTCTGTCTTCCTCAAGAAGCTGTGAGCTCTTGGAGGGAGAGGGTTTCATATCTGCATCACCTGCACCTGGTACAGTGTGTCGCACAGAGTAAGCTCAACAACACATGTTTACTACACGAATGAATGAGGAACGTGTAGAGCACAGGATTGTTCGCTGTGGTCCAGAAGTGAAGTGGGACATGGGGAAAGGAGGCTGACAGGCAGGCAAGGGTAGAATCATAAAGGGGTATAGTAAGCCATACTTAGACTCTCCTGAAGGCCAGAGGGCACCACAAAAGATGTGACATAATCAAGTTTATTTTTTAGAATGATTGATCCAGCAATGGTATTAAAAGTGAATTGGAAGGATGCATGATTAAATATGGAAGCAACCCTTAAAGAAAGCTACTTTAGAAAAGGAGCATATAGACCTGGACTTGGTGATGAGATCAGGATTGAAATGAGAGGCTAGATTCCATGGTCGAAAACTTAATTAAAATAAAACCTGTCTTCTTTTACCAGACTGCTTATAAATTAAAGTTTCTCTATTTTACCTATCCATCTATCTACCTATCTTATCAACTACCTATTTACAAACCTTACTACCAATCTGTTTGCTGTGAGAAGTATCATGTTTTATACTATTTTGACAGGCATTTACTTTATTATTTTCTTGAGGTCAGTTTGTAACTCAAGTTCAGATTTCTTAAGTTCAGTCACATACCATGTTCTGAAGAGTGCTCTTCATTAAACTACATGGTGTTAGGGAATATTTTGCTTGATTTTTGATGAACACTGTAAGATGGGATTCTTTTTTTTTTTTTTTTTTGGTTTGTTTTTGTTCAGTGTGAGTCTCATGAGGTTCTTTTAGACACCACTTTTAAAATTTTATTTATTTTGTTGTTATTTGAAATGTGATAGTGGGTTACAGAGACACATGAGCCCGGTCAGATCTGGATTCATCTGATGAGACACTGAAGCAAGAAAATGGAGAATGCTGAGAAAAAGAGAGCCTGAACAGACTGAAGAACTGGACTTTTCCTTAAGAGGCACTATTTATAAATTGCTTTAACAAAGTACGTATTGAGCCTGCATTTAACTTTCAGATTGTCATCAATTATCGATTTATTTATTGTGCTTTCTAGAATCTTATTCAATAAACATTTATTAAATACCAGTTTCATACCAAGCTATTAGGTGCTAGGAATACAATGATGATTAAATTATGGATTCTGGCCACAAACAGCTCACACTATACTGAAGAGGTCAGATGTGTTTGAAATATATATGCTACAAGATAACACAGGTAATGCAATGATAGAGGCCATCACAGGTGCTACATGAATATAGACCTTCTAAGTCATATATATTTAGAAAGAAAAATGGATAGATGCAAAATATTTGTATAACATCCATTTTTAAATATACTAAACTACTGCATCCAGGGAGAGTCCAAAATCTAGTTAATTATAATAAATACTAATTTTCTTCTAGGGAAAGGTAAAGTATGAGTCATGTAAAGCAGATCAACTTTTTTCTATTTTCTTTCTTTTCGGATTTGGGTCAGGCTGTGTGCCATGTTGCACAGTGTGTCTGCCGGCTGTAATTGTGACTCAGGAGAATTCTGAGTTAAGCTGAAAGTAGCCTTGTTCACTCCATCAGCTGAGTTGGGCCGAAAAAAAAAAAAAAACACCTCACAGAATCCTTATCATTTGGAATTCCCTCACAACTCATGTCTGATCCAAGTGGGTCAGTCAGTCCTCATATACTGTTTGAGATATTTCTTTGAGCTGACATATCTTTATGTACCCTGGAGTGAAATCTAGAAATCAGTTCAACTTTTATGGCTTGCGACTTGTATTCTGCTAACCTTCTGGAGTGATATGATGTGACATAAATTTGCTAAATCCTCCAGGCCTGAAATATATGTAATTAGACTATGTTTATGAGATGATTAAAAACTGAGCTGAAAAAAAATTCAAGTAAAGAAATATTCACAATAATTAATTTTTCTACAAAGACAAATATTCCAATCTTACATGTAGAAGTCTTAATGCATGTATAGGCATTGATGTGGCAAAATTATATGGTGAGCTCACAGATAAAAACATTTTGATATAAAAACAGACCCATCTTAGGCAATTAAGGCAAATGGGACCTGGCCAAGAGCAAATAAAAACATGGTTTGGAATGTAAAAAATGCTAAATTAATTTTTAAATGAAACACATTTCTATGAAAGTCACAAGAATTTTGAGGAAGCACGTTAATTTTTTAAATATATTCTTTGGGTGGTGCTTACTTTTTTTCATTAAACCCAATACGTTTTTAACACTTCATTATAACCATTGCATTGTTAAAGGATAGGAACTTTATGCTTTTTTAATGGCAGTAGAAGGGGAGAAAAGGGAACAGATAAGGCTGATGATAAACCTCTGGGCAGGTTAGAGGTGTTGCTGGTGATAATATCTCTGAAAAGGAAAGAGAAAAAGGGCTGCTGTGGACTGTGCCTCGTCTGCCTGGGATTGCAGATGACCTGAGGCAAGAGGAACAGCAGTAAACCTGCTTCATTCAGGTAGGTTGTGTCTGAGCTTTTGGTTGGCACTCTGATTTTTAGATTTCTAATCTATACATGCAAGAATTCACCTTGGTGTTCTTATAGAAGCAATAAATAGGCAAATCTGGAGAATCTTTCTGTCTCTGCCACCGTTAATCTCTAAAACGTTTTTTGAAATTCTTTTCAATTCCATGCTGAAGAACTTGGGTACCACAAGTAAATCCATAGATTAAGAATTGGCTTTTCAGCAAGAAGCAAGCATATGGATTATTTCTACATTGTCTTCTTTTTAAATGCTTAGAACCTATTTCAATACAATAGGGTTTTTTTCAAAATGAAGAAAAGTTCACAAAAGTTCTACTTAGGTTTCTCAAAACCCTTAGACATTGATCATTACAATGAGGAAATTTTTTTTATTATTTCTGGAAGCCTATAAAGAAAGTGATGTACTATTATAAAAGAGAAATATCAGACTGTGGCATCAGATCAGAGGACATGGGTGATAGGACTTTCAGAGCATGGCTTATGGGTCTCCATTTGGTCAAACCAAGTACTAACAGACCACTCATTTCCACTTGGCAGTTCTCTTGACACTAGATGAGACTATTGAAAAGTGTCGGACAGAAATAGATGGAAAAAGCACTACCCTCACCCACTGAAGTATGGGACCAAAAGAATTTGCTTCTTTTATTTTTTTAAAATCTTTTACTTTAACTAAACTAAGAGGTAAACCAAGGCGAGGAAATACTAATTTAGGTTAGAAAGTCAGCGTTAAGCTATGTAAAAAATGAGAACTCAGGATGGGATCAAGAAATTCAGTGAAATAAGGTAACTGCATTACTCCAAGAAAATGGCCATAAACAATTGTCATTTAGCTTCACATGAGATCCATATTTCCAGTAGGCATTTTGGTTGAGAATTTCTAAGCAGCAAGATTTAATTTTATCTTTGTTACCTTTTTCTCTCTGTTTTATCTTTAAAAAAATTAGAATGAATAGTTTAGCTCTTAAAACTAAAACTATATTCCATGTCTGGCATTTTAATTGTAGAGGCCAAGGGAAACAGACATTTCAGTTAAACATAAATATTTTCTTGGTAAGGTCAGGATAATGCAAATTAAGATGCACAGATATATCTCCTTTGAGGAACCACAGACCTCAAATGTAAAGGAAACCAAAATTTCTTAGGAAAAAATAAGTCTTTTCAGAAATAATTTGTAAATAAGAAAGAGACTGCCTCACTCATTCTTAACTAAAAGAAAAAAAGTGACACAAGTGCCTTAATCATAAGCAGTAGAAGAGACACATATGAGGTTAGAAAATGTTCTCTTTTGGTGAAATTTAACAATATTTATTAAACACCTATTATGTCACAGGCATGTTTCTAGATGCTCAGGATAGGTAAGTACTAGCAAGACTCAGCTTTTGGTCTTAAGAAGCTACTGAGAGAAATCAACATGACATCATACAGTTAAGTGATGATATGATAAGTGTTTTAATAGAGGTGTACAGGGATTCTATGGAAGTTCCTATGAAATCAAAAAATTTGTGGGAGGCTTCATAATGGCAAAATGTGCTTTCAGTCTTGAAGGGCATTCATGGTGGATAAGGGCGTAATTCTAATTACAAGATCAGCAACACCAAGACATGGGGGTAGAAGAGAACTGGCAACATGCTAGAAAATATCAAGGATGTTTCAGAATGCCAGAAATAGGAGAGTGGATGTGCTGCAGAGAAGCAAGTGTCCAGATGATGAAGCATCTTGTCAGCCTGTGTAGGATAAATTTAAACATTATTAATGATACATCACTGAGAAACTTTAAGCCAATGATGAATGAGAAAATGAGCCATAGGAAGGGTTACAGAAGGTTATGATCAGAAACAGGAAAAGTAGATAGATGGTCAATAATGTGATAATCAATGAGAGTGCATATAAGAATTTGAATTAAAGTAGTGCTGGTGGGATTGGAGATGGGGGAAGGATATAAGATATTTATTTTGAAACACAGGTAGGTCACTCAGTGCCCCACAGGTCATGCAAAATTCCCATCCTCATGAAAGTTACATTTTAATGAGGTAATCATATAGTTACCAAACACCTAATTAAAATATTAAATTTCATATGATTAAATATTAATTTATATTAAATTATTACATCTTGCATTTCACATATGAAATAGCCAAAATAATCTTGAGAAAGAAGAACAGAGCTGGAGGACTCACACTCCCTGACTTCAGACTATACTACAAAGCTACAGTAATCAAAACAACATAATACTGGCACAAAAACAGACACAGATCAGTGGAACAGAATAGAGAAGCCAGAAATAAACCCACACACTTAGAGTCAATCAATCCATGACAAAGGACGCAAGAATATACAATGGAGAAAAGACAGTCTCTTCAATAAGTGGTGCTGGGAAAACTGGACAGCTACATGTAAAAAAATGAAATTAGAACATTCTCTAACACCAGATACAAAAATAAACCCAAAGTGGATTAAGGACCAAAATGTAAGACCAGATACTATAAAACTCCTAGAGGAAAACAGGCAGAACACTCTGACATAAATTGCAGCAATATTGTTTTGGATCCGTCTCCTAAAGTAAAGAAAATAAAAGCAAAAACAAACAAATGGGATCTAAATTACATAATATAGTTACTCAGGTCTGAAATGGGAAAATTATATAAAAATTATACATCAGTATGTTACTTCCCTACAGAGCTTCATTGAAGAACTTCCCTGCCCTCGTGCTCCATTCAAATAACACTTTTGTAGTGTATATTTAAATGATCCGTAGATATATGTCTATATATTATAGTTAAGTGTGCATGTATGTTACGTTATATTATCTTAAATTACTCTATTTTTCAATTCCTCTTCCTTTTAAAACAAAGTTTCCTTTAGAATTCTTAGGTTTCAAAAGCAAGACCTGCTCTAGTTGTAAACATACGCCAAAAAGGAATACACAAGCCTGAAACAAAGAGGCTTACACACTGCTTCCCAGTAGCAAGAACTTTCTAGTACCACAACAGTCTGTCTTGGAAAAAAGTCTTTTTGATTGTTTTGGTCCTTTGCTCTTTATTCAAGATTGATTACTACCGGATCTTTCCTAGGGCGCTGTTCACAATGGTTTTAAATGACTCAAGCTTTGGCACCCCCTCACTAAAGTATTTGCTTTAGTGAATTCTAAATTCCTCTTACAGAGACTACAACTGTCTCGGAATCAAACTGCCTTCTGTAGTAATTACTGAGCACATGGTACAACAGGAGTCCTTGACATTCATTAAAAAAAGTGCAGCGGGTGGGTGAGGAAAAAAAAGAGTAAGAAAAATTAATCACAAGAAATTAGCATGTTTAAGTAAATCATTATAGTGCTCAGGAAGAAAGATCTGACAGAGACACTCAGAAGGAATCAGCCTCCAGGTTCAGCCAAGTTGCAGTTTTGCTTATCACTTCTCATTCTTCTTATACAGGCTGACGCACTAAACCATTTTTCCTTATATACTTGCAGGAAGGGCCATTTTTATTAGGGTTCCTTCATTTTAAAATGCTCTCTGATGCCATGAGAACTTGCTTAAATTGCTACCCATTCTTAAAGGGAAAAGGAGTTTTAATCTTCAAGGAAAAAACAGTGATCATACACTTACTGCAATGCAATATGCTCACAAAAACCCAAGCGTTCCACAGTCACAGGAACCTGAAGCTTTGTGACAGAATTATTAGCAGGTAAGTTGATTTTGCAGAATGTTTACCTGATTGAATGGCTTTTAAACAACACTGTAACACAATATTCTGGTCACATAAAATTATATGCACAGCTACCCTCCATATAAACAGCAATATTTACTACTCTCCAAATAAATGGTACTGATAAAACAAATAAAAAATATAATACGGGGCCTATATTATTTGTGAATTCATCCAAAAATCAAAATTCTTTAAAAATTTTTGCAAAAGTAAAAACTGTGGGTTTTTTCCTCAATATTTTACCTTTACTTATTTTTCTTTAAAAGGACACCTCTTTTTTCAGTTCAAAATGAGTTTTTATTTTACCATCCCAACTCAAGTCTTTTTATAATGCATTTTAGAAACTCATCAGAGTACAAATATTTATTTTGTTCTACAATGATGCTTTCTACATTTATCAATTAATAATTTGATTATTTTAGCAAGCAGTTATTGAAGAAAACCAAGAACAGTACCAGGCACTATGCTTTTTGAGCCATTATCCTTTTGGATACAACATTTATTTCTATAAGGAGCGTTTTAAAAAATATCTTATTTGTGTACTACTGTATGAATTAGCTTTGATAAACTGAAGTATCTCATATATTTACTATTTTAACATGATACTGAGATTATGATTCATAGTTTTTATCTCTATGGTATGAATGGCATCTATTCTTGTCAGGGCTTGAACTATTTGATCCGTGTGTTCAAATATATTAATTCCATAGACAGATTTTCTTTTGGTATAACAGAGACTGCTAGCAGTTTATCAAAATCTTTGTCTTCTTTTTCCTCAGCACACAGCAGGATTACATCACCTAACCTCCCTTGCAGTTAGATGTGGTCACATGACCCAGCTCTAATGGAATGTGAGAAGACGTCATATGTTCACTGCTAGGTCTCACTTATACACATTTCCATGTGCTCCTCCTTGGTCTTTGCCCTTCTACCAGCTGGATGGAGACAATAACAAAGTCACAAATAAAAGGAGTCTGGATACCTAGTTGGCTATGAAGAGGGAAGACAGCTTCCCAACCCAAACACTAAGCTAGGACTGTTAAATGAGCAAGAAATAAAGTGATAACACACTTCTGAATCTACTTGTTTTAGCAACTAGCCAATCCTAACTAATATAGTTGCAGAAAAGTTTGAAGAGCTATATTATGAGATTAGAAAAAAAAAAGAATGAGACTAATTGAAGCAACAGGGTTAAATGAAAGAAATTTCAGTAACTATCCTCCATTTGTTGCCTACACAGCAAATCCCGACAGAACTAGGACAGTCCATGGGTGTTGGAGTGGGAGAAGGGAGAGAATCAACTTGAGGCAAGAGCATTTCCTGCTGCTCTTCCTAAATTACCTTCTTCATGCCCCTCACTTTTCCTGGTATGGATGGTGCAAAGAGCCCAGGCTTCAGATTGGTCCTATTCAAATGCCTGCCTTGAGGCCAAGGTGGAGACAGAATTTGCAATCCTTTTCAGAGAATCTTAGGACAGTTTTATGTTTGCCAAGGACAAAGTGAAAGCACTGCCTTTCCTGAGATGATAGAAGACTTTACACCTGGTCTATTTCCTGTCTCCACAGTCCTTCTTCATCCTCCCTTATTGTCTTCACTTTATCTTAGAACAGGTGGCCCTTGCTTTTGTTAATATTAATATCTCCACTTGTTCTTTAGCAGATCTTTTCCCACCTCCTCCAAAGCTTTGTTTCCTTAAATATTCCCTTTTGGAATCACAGTGTCAGCTTCCTCCTTCCTTCTGACTATAAACATACTCTTTTTTCTTGTCCACAACAAACAAACAATCACACACACAAGAGAAATGACAATTAAAAAACAACTACCATCATAAAACCTATTTTGTAAATCTGCTACCTTGGGCTAGAGCTCATTTGTTTTTCACCTCTTTAACCCCTCATTTATATACCACCTACTCACTCTTTCAATCATTATTTACTCATTATTTATTGTTGTTATTAGCTATTAACAATTTGTTCAATATTAATTTGTTTCACATCGAATAACACGTTTCTGGAGGCACAAATATGATGAAGACAAAACTTTTGCTTTTGAGGACTTCGCAGAGCTGGGGAGAAAGACAGATGAAAATAATTACACAGCAAGATGATTTTTCTGTAGTCTAGATACACTTAAAGGGCTATGAAAGTGCCTCCTCCCTCAAAAGGTACAATTAATACTACTTTTCAGGCTGGAGAAGAAAGCTTCATAGAAGGAATGACATTTGAATTGAAAAGACATAAGCTTTTGTAAGGACAAGAGGAAAAAGAGTATTTAGGCAGGAGTCGCAGAAATAACAAAGGCAATAAGTAATGTGAGAAAAACATGGAGTACAAAGAAATAATTAAGTTGAAGAAACAACAAGTAGTCTGCTGTGGTTAGAATGAAGGAAAGGCAACTGAGTAAGAGACAGGGATTGGAGACTGTCCAGAAGTGGCTACTTAGAGCCCTAGTTTGAAGGGTCTTTAGTGAGTTTGGACCTTTATATTATAGAAAAGTTTTAAATAGGGAAAAGAAGCGATATTATCTACATGAAAAAGTCACATGATGGAGAGTCAGGTTATACAAGAGCCAGGAAGAGGGAAGCTCCTCAAAGGCCATTGAAAGCTTCAGGTAAATGTACTGGAGGCCCATACTGAGGGTTAAGAGAGTCCCGCACTTGCATTATGAAGTACCTCAGTGACCATAAAATAATTTTCCCTCTTCTGCTTAAGCAAAAAGTAGACTTATTGACTTTGACTCCTTCCCCAAATTGACTGAGAAAAGGCTACTGCAACAGGTCTACAGAAATTTCTAAAGGCAAACATCCAACAAGATTTGGCTTTTAAGACCTCCCACAGTAAGCCTCCCTTATTAAGTGACTTGTAGTCATGGCCAAATAAAAGAACTAAATGCATAATAACTATTACTTATTCTAAGCATTGGAAAAAGTGCTCATCAGCACCCAATTTTTGTCTTTTCCTATCTCCATCTGGCCAAACTGTTAAAAGCAAGACTTAATAACAGCACCCTCATGAACGAGAACTAGAGCCTTTTGCAGCAGGTGGTGCCCACCTCTGCCTACAGAATTGCAGCCCAAACAATCTGCTGGGAATTGCAGAGAACTCAGTAGAATGTGCTTATGACTCAGCCTGTTAAGTAGGAGGACTGTTATTGTTATTTTAACTCCTGCCAGAGTATGTGGGCAATGCTCCCTCTTTCTGTCTTGAGTTAACCAAGAGACATCCCTCTTCAAAACCTCACCCCAGAATAGGTCCTTGCTCAGTTAGAGCCAGAACAGTTTGGGGCCTGGGTATGACTGCCAGCTGATAGTGCAGATTAGAAAAGGCTTTCATAAAGGGAACATCTGATATCCTAATTTACCAATAGAATTTTATTTTTAGAATGTTTAATCTGCCTTTAAAATTATTCACACGGAGTGCCACAGACCAGAGCCGAAAGCTGATGAGGCAGTAATCAGCACAAGTCAAGGTACTTATTTTCGGAAAGGATGGTGAAAATACCAGGGTTTCTTTCTCTTTCCCTTAACTCTTGGGGTATTGTGGTCCTACTGTTTGTCTTTCTCTTGCCAAATGTTCTCAACAGTGTAAACGTTCATCAAGTGCTGCTCCTAAGGAATACTGTAAAAATGAAACAAAAACATCAGCCTATTTTACAGAATATTGTCTTAAAGGATAAACTTCACCCATCGATGTACGATGAAAAGATGTAAATCTATTCTGAAGATAAAGCAAAATCTAAGCAATGTCAGGTTGTGGCAAGTCTTAGTATTATGTAGACAAAAGACGGTGTGGAATAGGAAAATAATATGTTCTGCTTTCAAAATGGTTTTCTCATTTCCACTCAGCTAATTTTTCTCTGTGTTTCTGGTGCTATAAATTATGATTCAAGATTACATATCAGTAGAATAAAATTTGGTCATAATGCTATAAAATCATGTGTCAAAAAGATGCAGGAAAGCTCTTCAGCATTCCAGAAGCGAGGGACTCTATTAAGACAAACTGAAAGAATCATGAAAAGGGCAACAACCATCACTGGTGTGCGTGAAAGATAGCATGTGTATTCCAAAGTAACCTCTCTAGGCCTTCAAAAAGTGAGGGTCCACCAAGATAGAGATACCATTCTAGACACAGCTCAGAACATCACATAGTCTCTGCCCTCAGTGGGGAAAGAGAGGGTGTTGAGATGACATCAGGGAGGTAGAAGATGTCAGCTTATATAGCACCTTCCTGGCCACAGCAGGAGCGTGGGTTTTCTTCTGACTATTAAGAGCAGTCATTGGTGGATTCTGAACAAAAGAGTCATATCAACTGATTTACAAAAGATCAGACTATGTGAACAATACATTATACAAAAGCAATATTGAGCACAGGAGCCTACTGCATTCGCTAAAATGAGAGAGAGTAGATTCCAATGATACAGGTAAAGACAATGAGAAATGATTAGATTCTGGACAGAGACGAGCTTGTTACTGTTATTATCTGAAATGAGGCTTAAGAAGGTTAAATAACATGCCTCTAATAGGTAGTGGAGGCCAGAAATAAAGCAATCGTCAGGGTCGTTTACTACGCTTTAAATGTCTACATGAGACTTTTGTGTCAAAAAGATGCTGATATTCTATGAAGTGGTCAGACTTAAATGTTAGAGAGATATAACAACCTTTATACTAAGAACTACATGTATTAGGTTTGAAAAATTCAATTCTAAATTTTACAGAATTAGTAATATTAGCACATGATTATAAACATTTTGTCATTTACAAAGCATTTTCACTATTATCCCATTCAATGTTAGCATAGCAAAATAGAGATATCTAATAGTCACACTTATGATATCACTGAAGTGTCAACTACAAATTGGCACTTGCCATTGGCACTTGTCATCTACCTCTACAAGGATTAGATCAGGTACTGCAGCTGCTGATTTTCAACACCCCCTGAAAGGAGTTCAGGGTGGACAGCAGAAATGAGGCACTCTGTGCTCCGGGGCGGGGGGGGGGGCGGTGGCGTAAACAGGCAGAACAGGTCTTCAGATAGTTAGATATTCTCAGGAGCTGATTTTATGAGCCCAATTCGTATATATTCTCAGATCTAGAAAAGCAGGAAAATTCTTCGTGGTGACTTCTGCTTCCCATGACTAGTAATAACCTGCACAAGACTAGCAGAAACCTTCTGTAAAAAATATGTGCTTGATTGCATGTATTCCCCCTTCACCAAAATCACATATATACTGACCTTCCCCCCTGCCTACTTGGACCGGTTCCTCAGAGCTATCTGAAATGCTGTCTCCCCGGCTGCAGTCCTCATTTTGCCCTAAATAAAACTTAACTTACAACTCTCATGTTGTGCATTTTTTAAGTCGACAGAAGGAATCTTTGCCATTCTCAATAGTTTGTTTTCTTTTTTTAACATCTTTATTGGAGTATAATTGCTTTACCATGGTGTGTTAGTTTCTGCTGTATAACAAAGTGGATCAGCTATATGTATACATATACCCCCATATCTCCTCCCTCTTGCGTCTCCCTCCCACCCTCCCTATCCCACCCTTCTAGTTGGACACAAAGCACCAAGCTGATCTCCCTGTGCTATGCGGCTGCTTCCCACTAGCTATCTATTTTACATTTTGTAGTGTATATATAAGTCCATGCCACCCTCTCACTTCGTACCAGCTTACCCTTCCCCCTCCCCGTGTCCTCAAGTCCATTCTCTATGTCTGCGTCTTTTTCCTGTCCTGCCACTAGGTTCTTCAGAAGCATTTTTTTTTAGATTCCATATATATGTGTCAGCGTATGGTATCTGTTTTTCTCTTTCTGACTTACTTCACTCTGTTTGACAGTCTCTAGGTCCATCCACCTCACTACAAATAACTCAGTTTCATTTCTTTTTATGGCTGAGTAATATTCCATTGTGTATATGTGCCACAGCTTCTTTATCCATTCATCTGTTGATGGACATGTAGGTTGCTTCCATGTCCTGACTATTGTAAATAGAGCTGCAATGAACATTGTGGTACATGACCCTTTTTGAATTATGGTCTTCTCAGGGTATATGCCCAGTAGTGGGACTGCTGGGTAGTATGGTAGCTCTATTTTTAGTTTTTTGAGGAACCTCCATACTGTTCTCCATAGTGGCTGTATCAATTTACACTCCCACCAAGAGTGCAAGAGGGTTCCCTTTTCTCCACACCCTCTTCAGCATTTATTGTTTCTAGACTTTTTGATGATGGCCATTCCGACTGGTGTAAGGTGATACCCCATTATAGTTTTTTTGGTTTGTTTGTTTTGGGGGTACGCAGGCTTCTCACTGTTGTGGCCTCTCTCGTTGCGGAGCACAGGCTCCAGACGCGCAGGCTCAGTGGCCATGGCTCATGGGCCTAGCCGCTTCGCGGCATGTGGGATCTTCCCAGACCAGGGCACGAACCCGTGTCCCCTGCATCGGCAGGCGGACCTCTCAACCACTGTGCCACCAGGGAAGCCCCTCATTATAGTTTTGATTTGCATTTCTCTAATGATTAGTGATGTTGAGCATCCTTTCATGTGTTTGTTGGCACTCTGTATATCTTCTTTGGAGAAATGTCTATTTAGGTCTTCCGCCCATTTTTGGATTGGATTGTTTGTTTGTTTTTGATATTGAGCTGCATGAGCTGCTTGTATATTTTGGAGATTAATCCTTTATCAGTTGCTTCATTTGCAAATAATTTCTCCCATTCTGAGGGTTGTCTTTTCGTCTTGTTTATGGTTTCCTTTGCTGTGCAAAAGCTTTTAAGTTTCTTAAGTCCCATTTGTTTATTTTTGTTTCCATTTCTCTAGGAGGTGGGTCAAAAAGGATCTTGCTGTGATTTACATCATAGAGTGTTCTGCCTATGATTTCCTCTAAGAGTTTTATAGGGTCTGGCCTTACATTTAGGTCTTTACTCTATTTTGAGTTTACTTTTGTGTATGGTGTTAGGGAGTGTTCTAATTTCATTCTTTTAAATGTAGCTGTCCAGTTTTCCCAGAACCACTTACTGAAGATGCTATCTTTTCCCCATTGTATATTCTTGCCTCCTTTATCAAAGATAAGGTGACCATATGTGCGTGGGTTTATCTCTGGGCTTTCTATCTTGTTCCATTGATCTATATTTCTGTTTTTGTGCCAGTAGCATACTGTCTTGGTTACTGTAGCTTTGTAGTATAGTCTGAAGTCAGGGAGCCTGATTCCTCCAGCTCCGTTTTTCTTTCTCAAGATTGCTTGGGCTATTCAGGGTCTTTTGTGTTTCCATACAAATTGTGAAATTCTTTGTTCTAGTTCTGTGAAAAATGCCAGTGGTAGTTTGATAGGGATTGCACTGAATCTGTAGATTGCTTTGGGTAGTATAGTCATTTTCAAAATGTTGATTCTTCCAATCCAAGAACATGGTATGTCTCTCCATCACTTTGTGTCATCTTTAATTTCTTTCATCAGTGTCTTATAGTTTTCTGCATACAGGTCTTTTTTCTCCTTAGGTAGGTTTATTCCTAAGTATTTTATTCTTTTTGTTGCAATGGTAAATGGGAGTGCTTCTTTAATTTCTCTTTCAGATTTTTCATCATTAGTATATAGGCATGCAAGAGATTTCTGTGCATTAATTTTGTATTCTGCTACTTTACCAAATTCATTGATTAGCTCTAGTAGTTTTCTGGTAGCATCTTTAGGATTCTCTATGTATAGTATCATGTCATCTGCAAACAGTGACAGTTTTACTTCTTCTTTTCTGATTTGGATTCCTTTTATTTCTTTTTCTTCTCTGATTGCTGTGGCTAAAAATTCCAAAACTATGTTGAATAATAGTGGTGAGGGCTTCCCTGGTGGCACAGTGGTTGAGAGTCTGCCTGCCAATGCAGGGGACATGGGTTTGTGTCCCGGTCTGGGAAGGTCCCACATGTTGCGGAGCAGCTGGGCCCGTGAGCCATGGCAGCTGGGCCCGTGAGCCATGGCTGCTGAGCCTGCGTGTCCGGAGCCTGTGCTCCACAATGGGAGAAGCCACAACAGTGAGAGGCCCGCATACTGAAAAAAAAAAAAAAAAAAAAGAGTGGTGAGAGTGGGCAACCTTGTCTTTTTCCTGATCTTAGTGGAAATGGTTTCAGTTTTTCACCATTGAGAATGATGTTGAATAGCTTGTTTTCTCTCTCTGGGTAGATACTGTGCCTTCCTTACTTTTCTAACGCCAGTCCCCTCAACTCCCATAAATGAATCCTAATAATATTGGTGGAATAAATGAAACTGCAATTTAGGTATCAAACAGGTTAAGTTTTCCCCATACTTTTTCTGGTAGGAGTATAGCTTTGAAGTCTGAGAGAGACGAATTTGAATCTGGGCTCTGCAATCACTGTATGATGGTAGTAAGTTACCCAATATATGTTGGCCTTGATTTCCCATCTGCAAAATTGCATTGCACTTGTGACCTGCAAGGCTTGCATCAAATCTTACAGGTACTCATATTTGCTCAGTAAGGGTTAGTTAATCTCTTCTTTCTCTCCCAACTCCGTCAGAGTAGTAATTTACTCCCTTCAGAAAATAAAATTTATGAAATATTCTATGTCTATAAATATTATTATATATTGATATTTCTTTTACCTTAAATGAATTGTAACATTAAATGTAGTGATAGAGAAAATTAGAAAAAAATCCTTTTATAAAGTTTCTCTCATGATTTTTGAAGGGCATATGAACAGATAACATGGGCCAAACAAAAGTGTTTTTCTTTTATGTATCTTTCAAATTTCAAGGGTAGTATTTACATTGTTTTTGGGAATAGTCAGTATTTCACCTATGGGGAAATAAAACAAATTTCAATATTGTGTTATGGCAAAAGCAGTAAAAAATATGAGTACCATTAGTTAGCAATATCCTTACAGCCAAAAAAACAAAACAACAACAAAAAATCTTTTCTAATAGGAAAAAATGAAACAAACAGAATTGGCATGATATCACATATTAAGATATTTGGATCTCTTATATAGAAATCTGGGAGATGCTTTGAAAACCATACTTAAACCATTTTAGCATTAAACCTTCAAAATGCTGAAAGTTGTTTAGAAATAATAGTTAATAATACTGAGCACCAGATGATTGAAACATTACAATGAGTCAACTTTACCACAGAGTGAGTCAACCAGATCTTTACGTATCAATATGGATGAATCTCTAAATATAATGTTGGGTGAAAGCAAGGTGCAAAAGAATATCTGCAGTATGATGCCATTTATACAAACTTTCAAAATGTAAATGATCATACGGGACATTGTTTCATATATATGTCATTAAATTTAGGACATGATTAAACATAGGAAGGTTATATCATCTTCAGGATTACAACACATTTTAGGAAGAAGGGAAAGGTTTATTTCTTTAGAAAAGATTTCAACAAAGCTGAATGTTAGCATTTTTTCAAATTCATGTGGCTGATACTCAGGTATTTCTTATAATATTTCCCATATTTCACTTTGGAAATTTTGTAAGATTTCTTGATTAAAAATAAAATAATAAAGAAATAATGAAAAGAGAAAAGTGCATACTGCTACGGCGGATTTAAGACTGGATATTCAGTACTTCCAGTAACAAGAGATTACATGAAAATGCAGCCTTTATTTCCTAGAATAAGAAATCATTCATCTGTACTCTTTCTGAAATATTATTCTGCTTTTATCAGAGGAATTTTGAGTTCAAAGATGTAACATGAAAGAAAATATTCTTTCTGCTTGTAAACCGAGCTAAAGTGTACACACTCCTTTATTTACTCATGTAACAACTGTAAAGTAACAAGTACAAACCTAAAATAAACGGTTCCCTGCCATCTCTTTGGGTAAGTGCATTGTCTTTTTTTCTTCCTTAATCAGAGAGAACCAACTCAACACAAACAAGAATCTGATGACTAGGCATTTCTACCACAACTAGCCTCACAATAACAGCTGGGCTGACATTCTTTCCAGTGCCTCGATCCCAGATCCCAGGATACAACCTTGGGTGAACTTCTATACCTATACCTACCTACCTCCTCTCTCTCTGCCTCATGCCCCTAATCTATAAAAGGAGCAACCTTATATCTACTCACAGGGTTGTTATACAGAATAAATGGTTTAGTTCATGTGAAGTAAGTCATCTAGGATCACAAATGGCACATAGTAAGTGTTGAGAAGACACTATTGGTATTGTTAACCATAGCAGGAGAGACAGGCTTAGTGCAATTCTATTTCAGAGAAAGATTTTTTCATTCATTTACTATGAAATCATTCAAAGCATTATGAAATGCTATTTTAATAATCCTAAGTCTATTAGCTGTAGAATGCATGTATATTTTTCCCTTATCAAAATGAATTGATACTTATTTAATAAAGATTTTTTAAAAAATGTGGTTAACAAAGGTTTAGTTTCCACAATTGTGGGTTAACTCTTTTATTGTAGAGAGGATAGGGTCTTACCTATTCAAAGAAGTAGTAAAATGGTAAAGTTTGTTATATTGTGTTCTCAAAGGGTTGATAATATGTTCTGGTTTCTTTCTGTAAAAAAAAGATGTTAGGAAATTAATAATTTAATCTCTGATCCATGTATATCAATTACATCATGTAGGTCAATACTAAATTCAACTCATGGCTTTATTCTTATATCGGGTAACCGAGACTATGAGATAAATTTCATGATGGTTCCCTATAGTCATACACTGAGCTAGGTCCTTTTCTGAGTGTTTCGAATAGAGAAGTGAAAATGCTAACTGTTGCAGATTTTTTCTTACTTTTTAGCTTCACTCCAGTGAAGCTTTTAAAAAGAAAAAATAATATTTTAAATTGTTTAAATTGTCTTCAGCTAATAAATAGTAGGCAATTGTATTCTCTCCCAAGAGAATATATTTGTCCTGGTAAATTGTTAATTACATCCAGTAAGCTTTAAAGCACTGGGCCTCTAGCTCAGTCTGCACTGATTCTCTACAGCACAGGATGGAAGGGAATTTTTTAACAACTAATTACATTTTCTGTCTAGAGTACTAAACTTATTTTGACATTCAGAATCCTAAAAGTCATTCTGGATTAGTAGTTCTGCTTAGAAATTCCACTAGAACAATACAAAGTATTTCTTACTGAAATAAATACAATTACTAGAAGGCACTAGCTTTGTTTTGTACCTTATAAGCCATTCAGGTGTACTCGCCCTCAATACATGAGTGTATTAAATGCAAGGGGCAGAGCTGAGCCTCATTTTTAAGTCCTGCTCTCTTACAATAGATGTCTAAATCTACACATCACTATGTGTCTCCACCAAGGACTGTGCGATTTTCACATCTGGTAAAACAGACCTCATCCTGTTCTCAAGGAAGATGTTGCTCTACTAGTAAGGAGCCTTAAGAGTTAAACTGAGAGCTATTAATTCTTCTTCAAGACCCAGAAGGAAAGGTAAACTTGGAAAGACATAAAGCAGGTGCCTCAGTTCTTCTCTGTGACCCTTCAAAGAAAAATGTGTATATGGATATGAGCAGACAAAGTTTTGATTCAAAAGTGACAAACACTGACTGGTCCAAGACCTGTATTAAGTGCTTTTACATGTATTAGCTTACTTAATCTGTGAGCATTCACATACAATGTACAGTAGCAAACAAATCTATTAATGCATATTAAAGATAGAAAGGCTTAACATTTAAAAAAAATAAAGAAAATTCTGCAGGCAAGAAGAAACACAGTAGAATTTTCCATTCCCTCAAATAACTTGATAGATATTTTAGGGAAAAAAAATTTGACTACCCAGACCTCTGTACACAGCTATTTTTTCCTTTAGTCCAGCTCAGTGGTTCTCAAATTTGGAATATATATAACATTATTATACAGAGTGCTATACACAATAACAAGACTCTATAATATAGAGTTCTATGCACAATAACAAGACTGAAGAACTTTTCTTTTTGCAAATGCTCAATGACTTTTATTGAATTGTTAATGAATTGTTAATGATTTCAATAACTGGAAACAACATCAATAAATTAGTTAAATAAATGACAATACATTTGAAGACTAGAATATTTTGCAGCTTTTAAACAGTATCAACTAGTGTTATGAGTACTGGTATGAAAAGATAACCAAAATATAAAACAAATGTTTAAACAGAATGTAAAGTGAAAATAGCAAGTTGGAGAATGCTATACATATAGTAAGACTAAAGAAATTTTAAGGGTCGTTTTGATCAAAAGCAAATTAAACCTCACAGGTTGATTTTAGAACAAAAAGAAAATGGTAAATCAGCTCTGGACTTTGTTCAGAAAGAAAGAGTTCTTGGGTAATTAATCAATGCATACTGAACAAAATATCATCCTTTATTTCTTCTTTAAGTTCCTTCTTTTCCTTAAATTCTTTAACACGCATAGTTTTTTCACTTCATCTTCATGATTTTCAAATTAATGTGCACACACATATATGTGTGCAAGTACAAAATTATATATGTGTGCATGTATATTTTACTCTAGTAAAAATAAGAAAAATAGGAATTCTCTAAGAACAGGGGTCAGCTAACTATGGCCCATGGACCCAGTCCATCCTGATGCTGCCTGTTTTTCCAAATATAGTGTTCTGGGCACACAGCCACGTCCATTCATTTCCTTGTTGTCTATGGCTGCATTCATGCTCCACTGCCAGAGCGGAGTAGTTGTGACAGAGACCATGTGGTCCTTTATATATTTACGTATCACCCCAAATATTTACTATCTGGCCCTTTACAGAAAATGTTTGTTTACACCTGCTACCAAGGAACATGTTCGTCATTTGAGTAACACTAAAAACAATATTGAAAAATAATCCCCTGTCTTTTAAAGTTTTTCCAAAAATTAACTCAATAGTTATATATGAATGAGAGAAATTCCAGCCTTAAACACTTAAAAACTAATTTAATTCCGACAGAACTGGAGAATTATTGGCCAAAGGATGAGATGATTATTTGAAAGTTGACCGTGCCCTGCCCAGCACCTATTAGTCATAAAATTAATGCCCCATTTACCCATCATCCAGACTTTTGTGTGGTTTTTTGTTTGTTATAAAATTAAAATGACTATCTTTTTTCTAGGCTTTATTTTATGAGAAAAAGATAAATGTCATCTGGGAATTATTATTATTTTTTTTTAGTTAATTTTTTATTTGTTTTATTTTGGGCTATTTTGGGTCTTCATTGCTGCGTGCAGGCTTTCTCTGATTGTGTTGAGCAGGGGCTACTCTTCGTTGCAGTGTGCGGGCTTCTCATTGTGGTGGCTTCTCTTGTTGCAGAGCACGGGATCTAGGCACGCGGGCTTCAGTAGTTGTGGCACACGGGCTCAGTAGTTGTGGCTCACGGGCTCTGGAGCACAGGCTCAGTAGTTGTGGCACACAGAATTAGTTGTTCCACAGCATGTGGGATCTTCCCAGACCAGAGCTCGAACCCGTGTCCCCTGCACTGGCAGGCAGATTCTTGACCACTGCACCACCAGGGAAGTCCCTGGGAATTATTTTTAAAAAGCAACTTATGGCCTATTCCATAAGGCACATAAAATCGAATAGTCATTTTAAATTAACATAGTGCAGTTAGAGGTGATCATTTTTATTCCATACCAAAAGGTTTAAATTAACACAGTTTTTGTTAAGAATATTATTTGGCACAGTTTTAGTATTTAATATATTATATAGACAGGCTGCAACACCCCTAAAATAATATTAGCAAACACTTACACAGCACTTATTATGTGCCAATGTTCCAAGCACTTCATATACATTAATTCACTTATTCCTCACAATCACCCTCTAAGGAGGCAACTGTTATTATCCCCATTTTACAGATGAGAAAACTGAGATCAAGAGACTTTAAAATGCCCTTCCCAGCATGACACAACTAGAAAGCAGTCAAGCCTTTCAGCCTTTATAGACCCTGAGAGTTGGTTTCAGATCTTCAACTCTGGTTAACAACAAGTTCAGACATAAAGGCTTTGTGGCTTCTCTGAGAAGTGGTATTTCACCAATGGAAAACTGCAGTTTACTGGAAATACTTAGCACATCTATTATTCAGTATATTCAGCTTCTTGAACAAATTGAAATTTACTCAGCTGCTCCATTATTTCTATCAGGTTTGCTTATGCCACTTTCCAGAACTTCTTAGAGCTGGGTCTGAACATTGTCGAGAATCATGACTGACACCTGACAAAATCAACTGGTTGACAATGATATTTAAGGGCTGCCTAGCCATGATAGAGAACAGGATGTGCACTGGCATCACAAAGTAAGATGTGAATCATTTAAGGAGGAACCCAAGACAAACACTTGTTCAGCTATAAACAAAATCAGCTTTTATCAGCTGGTTACTCAGATAAATAGGACATGCAGTCAATGCACTTAGGCTGCATATAATCCATGTTTGGCTGTGGTATATTTATATGCAAGTTATGTGACACCTATAGGGTTGACGTAGAATGATAAATTCATGCAGACTTTCAGAATCTCATAAAGAAAATATTGCCAAGGCATGGTTTTCCCAACTGATATAAGAACCCAAGTTTCATTAAGCAACAAAGTAATGATGAAACCTTTCCTGGATTGCCAGACCAGGATATACTTTTCATTAACCTTTGAAATACATTCTAGCATTAAGTATCATTTGGTTATTTTTCACATTTTGACAGACTTTGTTAGGTAACCTAAACGCTGAGATGCTTGAAGTTGCTGGAAATCCTGAATAGCATTTCTGCCGGCTAAGCTTAACCTCATTGGCTAGCGTTAGCCTACTCGGTTAGCTCTCAAATAAACAATATTAACATCATTCTCCATCTCTATCAATCTGCTTTATGAGGTTTTGAACAGTTCATGTAATTCAGTGCATTTGTCCAGGATAACAAGATTTCAACTAAATTGCCAATACCGCTGGGAAAATATCCACAATCCAAGCAGTCTTGAAACAGGAGAGCAGGTACCAACATAAACCATTTAGTTGAACATACTACTAAGCCATTTCTATTCCCTAAAGGTTCAGAAGCAGTTCATTAGCACTGGTTATTTGTGAGTAGCTGAAAGTCACAGTGAACCAAACTGATAGTTGGACAGATCAGAGAAAAGATCTTCCTTTCTCAGTGCTTTTGCCAAAGTTCTTTTAGGAGAACATTATGTTTCTTGCAAAGGAAACATGCTTAAAAATATGCACTGGAAAGAACTAAGGACAGTTAACACAAGCCCTATTCAGCACATATGGTCTCCAGTTGACCAGAGAATCTAGGTAAGATAGACAGTAAGAATTTCCCCTTTTAATACCCAAACCTGCTACTCCAGGCGATTGCCAAGGACTAGCTGATTGCATGAAGGTGACAATAGAAATTCTTGTCCAAAGAATCTCAACATAATTCAGGGCAGTAAAAATAGGCTACCAACAGGTGAAGGGTAAAGGACTGGATTAGTCAGAAAAGTCAGTCAAGTTCCTGAGTCTTCACAAAATAAAGGTTTATATACTGTTCATACAAATCCTGATGTGAGTAGGGTAACTCTCCTGGTGGGGACCCAGTAATCTGACTGTATTCTTCTCATTGCTCAACTAACTCATGGCCTCAAGATTGCTGCAGCAGGAGACGAAGCCATCTGGAGGGCTGTGCATTGGTTCCTCCATGTTTTAACACGGAAGGGACACACCTCACTGCCTCTCACAGCCTCCTGGACTGAACTAACAACATGGCTCTGCCTCAGTGCAAGGTGCTGAGAAACAGGGAAGACACATGGAGGTTTGCTGAGCAGTACGAGTCTCCATTGCACTAGGGAAAAAGGCATGATGAGATGCCCAGTGGCTGTTTTAGGGCCCTGTTTAGATTCCTTCCTTGTTGAAAAGTGTTGAAAAGAAATAATGCTCAGTGATATCAGCTAAAAACTTGTTTTGCTAAATTAACACATGCTGACTCTGACTGTGTGTGTGTGTGTGTGTGTGTGTGTGTGTGTGTATATGTATAAATAAATAAATAAATAGATAAATAAATAAGTAAATATTTTATTTTCTTAACATGAATTGGCACTGCAATACAGACAACCTTGGGGAGCAAGAGGCCACCTGTCAGTGTTTTCACTTGCTGATGTATTGCACTGATGTTTTCTGCTCAGAATCAGATACAGCTGAAGAACTAACTAACTTCTTTGCTTGACAGAAAGCCATCTGTTCATCTGTTTCTAATTTTTATACAAACACTAACCGTTTTAAAAATGGTAGAATAAGTTAATGCAGACGCTCAGGTTCATGAGGTGTAAGGGAAGGGACTGGGTGGGGAGGGGCACAAAAGGAAACAAGGCTGCCACAAAACTTATCGTGCCAGATGTCACATAATGATTTTACTCTCATGTTCAAAATTTTTCTGTCAAAGTGATAAAGACTAAGTTTCTTGGCCTGGCCTCAAGGGCTTCCATACTGTGACTATACTCTACTTTTTCAAGTTTATCCCCAACTTTCTACCATCACAAGCGCTCACAGCTTCTTAGACTAGTTATTTTGTAGACCTATTAATTGCCCTTTTCTTTGCAGCTTCATATTTTTCTTCTTCCCTTCTGCAAAGTCCTCTTCTTTTTCTTTTCCGTGTCTTCTTGCCTCCCTGCCTCCCTCTCTTCTCTCTCTTCCTTATGCCCTCTAGGTTTGGCAACACCTTGTGGAACTGAAGCCCTCTTCTCTAAGATCCACCCCCACCCTCCCATCTCCTCCAAGAATGCCCACTGCTGCCTGGTTCTTGTTTTTATCACTTATTTGGCATTCATATGAACTACTTTGTGTTGTTACTTAAGCTTATTGAAATGGAAACAAGTTCACATCTCCACCCTTTTTTCTGCTTTATTTCAATTCTAGAAGTCATTGGTTTCTATCAAATATATGAATTTTGGGCTTCCCTGGTGGCGCAGTGGTTGAGAGTCCACCTGCCGATGCAGGGGACACGGGTTCGTGCCCCGGTCCGGGAAGATCTCACATGCCGCGGAGCGGCTGGACCCGTGAGCCATGGCTGCTGAGCCTGTGGGTCTGGAGCCTGTGCTCCGCAACGGGAGAGGCCACAACAGTGAGAGGCCCGCGTACCGCAAAAAAATTAAAAAATTTAAAAAAAAAATTAAAAAAAATATATATATGAAATTTTTTCATAGTATTTTGAGTTCAAAACAAATACAAATGAAGGACAAAAAATATTAAGCCATATAAGAATATACAATGCACTTCAAGTAAGGCTGCCATATTATTAAATTGTCTCAAGAGGTATTAGCAACTTACACTTCTATTTCCTTACACCACCCGCAGCACTGTGTACTATGAATTTGTTTAATGTCTACCCCACCTCCCCTCAACTAATCTGTAAGCTCTAGATGGCCAGGGGGCATTTTCTTTTGTATGTACTCTCTTTTGTATTACTGTACTCCCTGGCTGGGAGCAAGTACTTAATAACTATTCATCAAATGAATGAAAAATTGAAGTATGTACTCCCCAAATGGAAATGTATGCTGATACTTTAATTGTGAGTATATGAACTCCTCTGTTTCAAGCAATGAAATCTCCTTATCTACCTGGCTTACTGGTTTCCTGATTTGAAAGTGGGTTCAATGAATGAAAGAATGATAGCAGTTTATTTCCCTAAACATTCTGGTTAGAACTTGGTTAAATTAGGTCTTTGAAATAAAAATAACACAAACTTTAGATATGGAAGCTGTTTTGGAACCCTGGCCTATCACCTACTGGCTGTGGAATACTGGGCAGAACTTCTGACTTTTTGGATCCTCAGTTTTATCATCAGTAAAATAGAGATTATCAATGCTATTTCCCTTACAGAGCTGCTGCAAGAATTAAATAAAATCATCTGTAGAAAAGTGCTCTGACAATTGTGGGAAATTGTGATGTGTCAATATCAGTCTTCAAATAGTATTTCTTCACCACTTAGCACAACGACATACACTTGCGAAGAGATTATGTATTAACTTGAACAAACTTCATGCCAATACAAGATTTCTTAGCTTCAACTCTTTACTTTTGCTTAGCTGACAAATCCCTTTTGTAAGTTCTTAGGACACAGGATGTCTTTGGGAAGGACTGTGTCAGATAAAGAAAGAATCTCATTCACTAATAGCCCCAAGCTCACCTGCTGGGAGCCATCTGTCAACCTGCAGCAGGGTATAGAGGTTTCACCAGGAAGGCACTTGGCTGAACCCGGGTGACAGAGCACCAGGCTATTTTTGAGGTCACAGTGAGCACCAAAATTCCAGCTGTGGCCTAAAGAAATAAGAATTCAGCCCACTGGTGATGTTCTTTGCCTGAGCTTCTGCACTCTCTGAGGATGACATTCTTGACTGCTGTTATCATTTTAAAAGGCATGCATTTAGAAAAGAAGACTTCCACCAGAGAGAGGAAAATACATGCTGTGCTAATAGTCATCTGACCAGAAAAATAAAATTCTGGCAAATCTACTTTTCATCCGAAGAGCTGAAAGCTCTGGAAGCAGAGGGATTTCATCAACTTACTGGAGTGTTGTGGAGGAGTTTACAATTAAGGGTGATCTCCAGCTGATTCAGGTCCTTCATCTTTTGCTGCATATTGTTCAAGAGGCAACCTGTAATAACTTAATTAGCACAGTGGGGACTAAGTTGCCACCCACCCCTCCCCCTTCTGTAATGCTAATTTGAAATATCTTCTTTTCCTTCTCAAGTTACTTTCTTAACAGTGGCAGCCAACATTTTATTACTAAAGAAATTGCCAGTAATGACCTATTTTAAAAAGTGAAGATTTCTTAATGGAATGAGAATATTACTTGCTTGCTGAGAGAATGTATCAAAATAAAAGCTAGCCTTGAAAGGTACTGAATCTGTTATATTAGCACTCCAAGGTGTTCTGGAAATTCTATAACAATATTTATGCATGCATGATATGTCCCATCAATAATCTTAAAAATATTAAAACACACAAGGATAAATCATTAAGATTTCACCAAACAAAAGGGGAGGACTTGGCATGGAGATGCTATTAAAAAAAAAAAAAAAAAAGAGTTTCGGGGCTTCCCTGGTGGCACAGTGGTTAGGAATCCTCCTGCCAATGCAGGGGACATGGGTTCAAGCCCTGGTCCAGGAAGATCCCACATGCCGCGGAGCAACGAACCCCGTGTGACCCAACTACTGAGCCTGCGCTCTAAAGCCCGCGAGCCACAACTACTGAGCCTGCGTGCCACACCTACCAAAGCCCAGGCACCTAGAGCCTGTGCTCTGCAACAAGAGAAGCCACTGCAATGAGAAGCCTGCACACCGCAATGAAGAGTAGCCCCCGCTCGCTGCAGCTAGAGAAAGCCCGCACGCAGCAACGAAGACCCAATGCAGCCAAAAATAAATAAATATATTTTTTAAAAAAAGAGTTTGCCTCCCTGTAAATAGGAGGCAAAGGAGGAGGCAGATCATCTGCTGGGGAGCTCTTTAAAGCATTTTCTCCCCCTCTTCTATTATTCTGTCGGTGGCTCCTCTTCTATTATTCTGTTGGTGGCCATGTAATTTCCCTCCTTTCTGCTCTTTTCAGGAGGGTGTTCTATTATTATGCTTTATTTAACTGGCTTAGATTTAAGTAAATAAATAGACACCACTGAGTTGAAGGGCAGTTGGAATGGAGGGAAGAGGAGAGCAGAAATCAACACAGGAGGAGGGGCACAGAGAGATAGGGACTGCAGGACTGGAGCCAGATAGCAGAGAACCCAAGCACTGCATGTTAGTGAAAGGCTTTTATCTGAAGCTCCTAGTGGCCACTTACCATTTATAATCAAGCCATATGTGTCTGATTTATACAGAAACATATGAAAATAAGATTAAAGTCTAAGCATTAAAAAAAACAGCAAGTGAGCCAATGAGATGGCAAATATTCCAGCTGCTCTAATTACTGTTGTTCCAGAGGAAATGTGAGGGCTGCTGATGCCTTGCTTGGGTTCCCCTGGGACCACATCAGCCACCTTTGGTATTTGCAGGCACAGAAGTTTGCTTCAGAGGTAAGGTTTTACCCTCATACTCTGAGAGTGGTTTTTAGAGCTACTTTAGGCCAATGAAGAGGCAACAGTCTTTAAACAAAATTATTGCAACTTTAAAAGTGTATAACTGGATCACTTTGCCGTATACCTGAAACTAACACAACGCTGTTAATCAACTATACTCCAATATAAAATAATTTTTTTAAATTTATTATCTTTTTAAAATTGTGGCTTCCCATAAGTACTCTAAAAAGTCTTGGAGTCTTAGGGTGGTCTAACTCCACGTGCCAGTCTACTCTCCCCCCAATCCCACTGACCACCCCCATCTCTCAGGATCTTCCCAACACAGTGAAGTCCAGCAGCCTGTCCTGTGAGTGCCCCCTGCACCTAGTGACTGGCATTACGTCATCTTTAGCAGAGGCTTGACTTCAAAGACTTTAGAAGTACCTTCTTAGTGAAGGAGCCCAGATCCTACAGGACAGTGGTTTTGTTTGTTTAATTTATTAATGATTTTACTTTTCCCATCTCACATCCATCCTATTTTTAATGTAATGACAAGCTGAAAGTCATTCAGCTAAAAGAAAATTCATGCAGCTAAAGAAAAACAACAAAAAAATAAAAACAGATAAAAAAGAGACTGGAAGCCATTTGTGACCTTCTCTTTGCCTCACGTTTTGGATGCTCTATCTGGTTAGCATGAACTTGAAATTTTCGCCAGGCACAGCAAGTCTGCTCCGAGTTCTCCACTGGTTCTTTGGAGATTTCCTAGTGACCACAGAGGGGGATTAGGCCCTGATCTAATGGAAGGTAATCTTACCAACAGCCTCCAGAAATTCACTGAAAGCCATTATAGTAGAGCACAGACATGAAGGAGTGAGGACTCATTAGATCCAGATATAACTTTAAAATAATACTAAAATCTGGAACACAGATTTCTACTAAATTGTTTGTAAGAAAATACATATACCTCCACTGCAGGAACAAAAGATACAGAACTTTAAGCGTCAGAAAGAAGTTATAAGCTTCGCTGTCCTCAAGATTCCCTCGGAAACTTGTTCCAATATGATTTTATGCCTTACAGGAGCCCATGCACAATCACAAAAGGCCCTTCACTTCTCACCATGTTCTTGAATCTTATATTGACTGAGTGTAGCATCACCTAACAGTTTCTAAAGTTTCAGTGTAAATATAAATGTGTATTTAATAGTTCTCTCATTCATTTAACTACTTGCTATAGGTGGCTCCTGAACGGCAAAGTTTCCAGTGGGGACCATAAGGAAGAGCATTTATGCCATTATATGGCTGGTGATAAGCCCAGTCATAACAGCCCCAGGTGAAATTTCTGGTTTCCAGTTTCCCAGAGAATTCGTTTTGAACATTATACAAACCAACAGTCATTTCTCTTAAATAATTAAAATTATTTTCACCCCAAAGAAATAGTCTGTGAAGGTATCTTCAAATAAATCATTGTCATTGTAAGAGAACCTCCTTAAAAGTCACATTAAATTTTTTAATCTGATGATTTCATAACTGAAATGCCAACACTTAAAAAATTACAACTGAAATAATAATTAGAAAATTTTTTTTCACTGTCAAAATTTCAAGAATTGATTAAATTATATTTATTAGATTAGCAAAGAGATTTGAACTCTTCTCAAGTAAAAGCCTATAAAACAGATGATTGTGAGGATTTTAAAAATTTGAGTAATTTAATTATTAATGCCCAATGAAGGTGTTGAATGAAATAAAGCATACTTCAGGTGATACAGCACACACATATCACTGATTTATCAACCTTAGGCAAAAATCTGATAAAAGCTCATGTTTTAAAGAAGCCCCACAGACCTCTCTTCTAGCACCTTTACTGGGTTACACAGAGCTTTCTTCCTTTTTTTTTTTTTTTTGTTCGATGGTGATACATGCTGGTAGATTTTAAGGTCACTTTGCATGATGTAAGGCTTGCTTTTCCTGTATATTTTCTGCTTGTTAAATTGTTACAACTGGAAGCAATTTTCTTATATTCACACTATTCCTGCCTATAAAGTGTTACCTCTGGAAGCTTCTTTTAGACATGTATCAGCCAGTTGTACTTAGCAAAAGAGGCTCATGTGTTATACTTTGTTTATTACAAATCTGCAATTTTGTTGATGACCGTGGACTTCAGTGGATGTTGACTAGGGTTGTGAGACTCATATATAACTCCATTCACTAGTGGGTCACTAGTATAGCAGTTACAGCAAGAGGCTACTTGACAGAGTGGTAAAAAAGGCTTTGGAGCCAGCAAGACCCCTATGTAGCAAGTTATTTAATTTCTTCATCTATATATTGTGGATAATAATATCTACTTTCCTGAAGAATGGTTTTGAGAACTAGGGGTAGGTTAGGGAAAGTTTCTGATACATATTCAGTGTTTGTTACATGGTAGTAGTATTGGGTACTAGTACCATTACTACTATACTTAATGAATTGGGTAAGGCTGGTTTATCAAAACACTGAACAGAGAAAGGATATTGCTACTTACTATGTTTTTTTAGCACTTTAAAAACATGGGTAGACACCACAGTCACCTGGGATCCTGGTTAAAAATTCAGATTCTTGGCTTCCATTCTAGGGATTCTGACTCCAGAGGTCTGGAGTGGGTCCAGGAATCTATATCCCCTCACAAGTGCTCAGTACGATCCCTAGGATGGTGATCTGGGGATCACAATTTGAGAATAACTGCTATATAATAGAGAATTAATCCTATTGGTATAATCATGATTATTTTGACTGTCACTATATCAGTTTTAAAAAAATAAGAATATTGTTCTCAAGATATTAGCTTAGTTTAAATGTTGCTGTTATTGTTGTTTTTTAACTGTACAGGCTTTAACTTCTATAAGTGATACAAAATAAGCCCCAATATTTTTTCCTAATAATTTATGGATTGTTTCTCTTGTTAAAAAGCCTGATTTTTAGCTTGTTGTGCATGATAGACTCTAAAATTTAATGAAAGCTTTGGATTCACACCCATGTAGGCATGCCCTTTATTGGTATAAAGGCTTCCTGGGTCCTATTCATATACTTCCTGGGAGGCAATGGACCCCAAGTTAAAAGTATTTAGGCTAAAGAATTTGGTATTAACCATTTGCTGTTTAGAGAACTATTTCTGTACTCTTTAGATTTTACAGGTCTAAAACATGGTTATTGTGCAATGGAAAAATAAATGTGGCCTTTAAATATCTATTTATTCCCTCTCAAATAGCTTTGATTGCTTATCCTGTAGGAGGACTGGAAAGAATAGTTCTTTACAAAATTGAATTGGAAAATTCTAATAAGGAGGCTGTTCATTCTGTGAAAAGAACACAAGTTTCTACTTTGGATAACAAGGAATTCGATAAAAGCAAACTTTAAATGCTACCACATTAAATTCTACCACAAGTTTTGGCAAAGCAGATATGTATTACCCAGCAAGTTTGATAGTTTGTAATGCAGCTAAGCCCTAGGAGAGAAATGTAGGCAATGCCCAGTTTCTTTTTGCTTGCATTACCCGGGGGATTAAAATACTTCAATGGTCCAGTGCTCTTAGGAAAAAGACCAAAACCATTTCCTTGTCTTGGAATACCTGGCTTTATTTATCGCTCCAGCCTCATTTTATACCATGCTCCCCTTCCCCTCAGTTCTCCTGTTACACTGGCCTCCTGGCATCCCCCCCTTATATGCCATGCTCCTATAGCCACAAGGCCTTTGCATGTGCTTTTGCTCCACTTGGAATGCTCTTTTCTGCCCTCTTTGCCTACTTAATTATCACTTACTCAAAGATCACAGCTAAATTATCCTCCCTGACAAGGTCAATTCATGAATCTCTTCTACACAGCCCTCATCATATTTCTAATTTTGCATTTATTTATGATTATTTGATTATAAGCTTATTCCCCACTAGGCTGTAAGCTTCATAAGGACAAGGACCATAACTGTTTTTGCTACCCAGACTGTAAGGACTTGGGGCTCTCAGACTATTAACTATATGGAAGAATGAATAAAAGAATGAATGAATGCTTGCATCATATTGTATCAACCTAGCATCTAAACTAATAAGAAACAATAAGTATCTAGATAAAGGTCTAGGAGTACCTCTTCGAGCTTTAGTTTCACGTGCATAAAAGGAGAGCATTTGAGTAAATAATCACTGGGTTCCTTTTCAGTTTTAAAAATCAGTGATTTAACAACCAAATGTTCATCAACTGATGAACTAATTAACAAAATGAGGCAGATCCATTTGGTGGAATATTATTCAGTCAGGAAAAGCAAGAAGTACTGATACTTGCTACATCATGAATGACCCCTGGAAATATTATGCTGAGTAAAAGAAGCCTCTCACAAAAGACTATACTGTATTACTTTATTTATATGAAATGTCCAGAAGAAGAGGCAAATCCACAGAGACAGAAACTAGATTAGCAATTGCCAAGAGTACATGGGAGGTAGAAATGGGGAGTGACTGCTAATAGGTATGGGGTTTCTATGGGGGTGATGAAAATGTGCTAAAATTAGATAGTAGATATGATTACATAACTCTGAATATACTAAAATCACTGAATTGTGTATTTAAAAGGCTGGATTTTATATGTGAATTATGTCTCAATATAGCTATTATTAAAAAATCAATGACCCAGTGGCTACATTAATTCATAGCTTTAATATTAAAATCTAAAATAATTCAGTAAATATTAATTTTTTAAAACATTTGTTTTCGAAGAGTTAAGCCTATGTTCCCATAATAGAACAAAACATTCAGAATATCCATTCTGAATATTTCTTCATTTGTTACTATATATTAGACACTGAATTATACCCCCTCTACTTAGACCTTATCAAAAAATGCCATGAAACATCCTCACTGATTTCAAGGAGCTTATATAATCATATCTGGGATGGTAATTAACTATAACACAAAACACTGGATTGAGAGTTTTGTACAGAAGAAAAAGTACAAATCAGGGATTATGCTGAGCCAAAGGAAAGATTATACTGAATTCCAATTATTCAGGAGAGCCTGGTATTTCAGATGAGCTTTATAAAGTTACATATGATTTGGGCAAGCAGAGGATGAGGGACAGAAGAAGAAGAAACTGAGAAAATAGCAGAAGCAAAAGAATAGAAGCAGAAGAGAATGAGGAAAGTAGTTCTCATTAGAACTACAAGTGATTGGTGACACAAGGAATTTGGGGAGATAGAATGGGAAATATAGGCTGGGGCCATATGACAGGGAGCTTGGAATCCTAGTTGGAAGACTGTATATCCATTCTGTAGTAATAGGGTTTTAACTGGAGGTTTTAGGTAAAATATCATAAATTAGTTGTGTTTTAGGAAGATTAATCTTGAATTGAAATGGATGAGTTCATCACCATGTGTGGAACGAGTGTCTTGGAATGGACCAACAGTCTTGGGATAGACCAATGGTAGGGTGGCAGGGTGAGGAAAGCTAGTAAAGACAATAATGAAGGAATAAGACAAATCAACATTGCAGAATCTAATGAAAAAAAGATTTCAAGGAGAAATGGATGGCCATGAATAATATATTTTATGTACATGTACAGTATTTAATCTTTAACAGTCTTCTGATGTATTATAACCTGTCTGAGGTCTCACTGTCAGTTGTGTGTGGCACAACAGTCTTGACACAACAGTCTGTTGTGTCTGTTGTCTTGATACAACAGTCAAGACTGAAATCAAGTTTTCAATATTCTTTTCACGGTATCATTGCTGCGACAAAGAGAAGTCATTCAGCATAAAGGCTAAGAGGCAACCATTCAGTATTTTAATAAGATTCAGGGGATCTCTCAGAAAGTGTTTCACCAAGCAGTAGGGTGAGGAAAAGAACCATTTAGCAAAACGCTAAGAAGAGAATGGGACAGATAAACGAGGCAGTAAGTAGAGCGGCCATGTTACAGGAGTTTGGATAGCAGAGGGAATGAGAAGACGGCAGCTAGAAATATTAGCAGGTTTAAGCAGTACGCTTTTAGTCTGGGACTTGCAGAATAAGGATTCTGGAGTAAAAAGGTACCAGACTAGTCAGGATCCAGCAATGGAGCACATTCACAGGAGTAAGGCAGCCATGTGATATTACATTGAAGACAACTGAAAGGGAGGGAATAATTTACCTTATTTCTAAAATCTGTTTGATATGGACTACTGACCCTGATATCAAATTTTATATTTTCTCTTCATTAATTCATCTTAGTCAATGGTACAGTTGTTTCTCCTTGTATTTAACTATATCTCTTAGGACAGTGGAAGGAAAAAAATTAAATATTCAGCCATCCCTCAACTTTTGACAACATTTTAAATGTTAAATTGGATCCAATGTCTAACTCTATTTGCAAGTGGAATGCCACCTACTGGAAATGTATCTTGAATATGTATACTATAACACAAAAAGTGTTGGAGAGTAGATGAATTTTGTTATCATTTCATTATACTAACTGGCAGATGCTATTAGTTTTTCTGATCATTAAAAATAGAACAACTTCAAAATACATTTAAGGTTAACACATATTTCTGCTGGAGTTTAACAGGAACACAACAGCAAACGATACATTTAATGTCATTAATGCTATAAGTTAACTGTGGAGTCCTCTTAAAATAAAAATATCAGTCCTGCTTACCACATGTCATTTGAGTCTCTTGAGCATTTGACTACCTGCTGTGGTTATTGTTTCTTTAAATGACAATTTAATTATGGGGTTGCTCAGCTTCAAAAAGGAGCCTCATAGATGCAAAAATAAATGACTCATAGACATGATCTCAACTATCAAATGTCAATTATTTATTAGATTCAAAATGATGTCATCAAAACAAAAGAATGATTTGTACTGATTTTTCTATAGCTTCCCTGTACGCCCAACTTAATAGAGATGGATGCCAATTAGTTTCTGATTACAGTGGGTCCACAAAGTGAAGCTACCATATTTTTAACACCTTTTCAATTTCCTTATTCTTTCTTCACACGTTACTACAAAGAGGAAACCTGCCCTTTAACTGTGCCTGAAAACAAAATATGTGTAGTCATGGCTGGCAACTCTACTTCTTTCTTTCTCTCTCTCTTTTTTTTTTTTTTCTTTTTTAACCCTTGGACATATATTTAGAAACAGTTTTCAAGTAAGTTTTCTGAAAAAGCCAGAAATCAGAAAGACTGAATAACATTACTAATGGCCCTCTGTTGTGGTGTTAAGCAAATGGATACTTTCTCAAAGAAAAGCCTTCATACATGATTTTAAGTGAGGAAGACTATTTTCCAAATTTGGAAAATTTCTTTTCAATTTGATTCTTTCATCATAGCATGAACATAGGTCACGGACTATTGAACTGAACATTTATAAAATGAGTATGCACACGAACAGCCATCTGTTCTCTGTTTAACACTAGCTTCTATCCGTTCTCAAAAGGTCAAGGTCTTGCTCTTTAGTTGATTCCCAGATGACTGTCTGAAGTTGTTAATATCTGACAACGCTACCTGAATTTGATACCATCAATTGCAAGTTGAAATTGCAAGTCATGCAAAAGATGCAGGATTTCTTGAAGAGCATGAAGGCAACGTTGGAGAAATGCTCAAGTAACAGACAAATCATGGAAAAATAAAGATCTGGTATGGTTAGATCAGTTCCCAAGGGAAGAACAGAAAATCCACAAGGATGAGGACATAATATTCATTTTAGCAGATAATTATTTGTATGTCACAGTAATTATAAAGAAACTAGGGAATATTGATTAAGCTCTTGAAATTTTTATAAAAACAGCTTTTCTAAGGAGACACTGAAAAGGTCAAATGAGACATGAAGTATGTTGAACTGTACTATACTAAAATTTGTAGGGAAATGATTCTCAACAAAACCAAACAACACTTGATTCATTCCTTTTTCTTAGAATCAGCATATTGTTGTAATTATAATATAAATATTTCTATGAAGATAACAAACTTATTTCATAACATCTAATTTTACTTTTTCAAATTAAAGGTTGCCTCACACTTTTTTCACTGTTTTTAGTGAAATTTGATCTGCGTTTGAAGAAGAGGTACTTCAAGTGTCCCCTATTCTGATACCAATTCTTGTCAGTTAATGAGGGCCTCTTGTACATGTTTAACGCAAAAGATCTAATTTTGAATAAATCTGTTTCCATAAGTGCTACCTGGAAGTCGTACAAAACTGTCTAAGATATTGAATTATCACCAAAAGAGCTTAGTGGAGAAAACTAGTAACGAACAGCAGCTAGAAGAAACTGCATTTAAAAAATTGTTTTCTAGAACAGTCCAGTTACTTCTATCTAAATATTTTTCTTTCAGAGCTTATTATTCATGTTTGCAGTCTCTCTCTCTCTCTCAGAATATTTCTGTTGCACTAACTAAAATGTAGCGGGAAATCCCTGATTATGTTTAAAATCTCCATCTCTTTGGTTGTGCATAATATACCATAACTCTATAGTCTTGTCAACAGCCCCTGAAGTTCTCAGCATTTCTGTGGGGAGCCCATTAGATGTGGGAGTTTATTTCAGTAGCAAAAGTATTCTGTTTTTGGATTTGCCGACACTAGCACTTTGTCTTTCCTGTCCCCTTCTATAGCATGCCTGGCAAACTATAATTATCAGTATTTTCTTCTATAGCGGATAATTATTTGTTATTTTTGCTTAAGCAATAAAAGAACCTAACAGTGTTCTCCCCACAAACAAGACTCAGGTGCAAAGGGTTATAGCCTTGTCTGTCTGTACAATATGGAAAGATCCCAACTGCTCTCCAGAAAGCAGACTGCCATTGTAAGTCACTCCAGTGAAATATCAGACAATTTTATAGAAATCCTTGACAAAAAGCTTCCAAGAGAAATCAAGATAGTCACATTTAAGAAGATCTCCCTTTTCTTAGTTCCAATTATCTTTTAACTGCTGATGTTCATACCAGAGAATGTATCAACAAAATGAATGCTGGTAAGATTCTTAAGGCCAGGAGCAAAATTCTTTTTGCTAGAATTTATGATTATGTAGCTAGGGTACTGAACTCCCTGTGTGACAGTCATTTTAGTTAACTCAAGGGTCAAACTACCAAATTAGCTCATCTGGATTAGGGCAGATTAAGACAGGGATTTGTGCAGAATTCTCGTCTCAAAGGCATTGGGCACAGACTTAATGAATACCTCAGGATCTGCTAGGAATACTAAATTGAAGTTATGATTAAACAAATGCAATGATCCTAAGATTCCAAGTCTGTTCATCCGTCCTCGTCCGTACCCTGATCTATAGCCTCTTTTTGGTACCTCTCCTTAAGGCTGGAAAGATCCAGTGGATCTCGAGGTAAAGTAGTACAAACTGGTGCAAACTAGTGAATGCACATGGTATGCAAAACAAAATCCTCCAGCAGACTATGGGACCTGCCAAAGCTCAGCAAGGCAGAGCCCTTAGCTCACCGGAATGTGTAACATGTCCCCCCAGGCGACTGCACATTCCTCTCTCCAGCAAAAGCGGGACATCTGTGGTTTTACTGTGGCGTTATACAAGCTTTTCCAAATCTCTTTTTTTGCCACCTGAGCATACATAGCCCTAAGATTGTTAGATCAATTTTGAAACCAGTAGTAGTAATCGTGGGTTGTTCCACAGATGAAAAGACTTGGATGGTTACTAACAAGAAATGTTCTCTTATAGTATTATATTTACTTCAAAAATTGTGAGAGATTCTGTCAAAAATGTGCAAAACTGTGGCTTCTCTGTTATGTGGTCAAAGAAGGATGATACAAAGGGAGGAGAAACAGTCGTAGAGGGATAAAAGAGTGTGGGTAATTCCTCTCCCCACTTAGCTGTTAACAGGGAACAAAAGGGGCTGCCCACCATCAAGCAGAAAAGCTTTGAATATGTGCCCTTAAATTATTCTGTGCCCTGTTTCCCTCTTCTACACATACAACAAGGTCAATGGTCTGGGCTAAGCCCCACTTTCTTTAAGTTTCTACATCAAATGAGACAATAACTATGAAGGCACATTGGAGGTGATAAAGTTCTTTCTGTTGATTATTGATTAGTACTTGGGCATCTGTCATGAGCAACATGCTAGGTAGAAAAAATAATAATAGCCATGCCATATTGTACTTTCTACATTGTACTTTAACCTTAAATAAATGGAGGGGTTTATTTTTCCCAGAAACTTCTTATTCAGACCAGGTCTAAAGCCAAGGTCTGAACAGGCAGTCCTATTCAACTAACTATCATTGTCCCCATGATTGAAGCCAGTTGGACTCCTGGTGGAGTTGAATGAAACAATGACAGTGCACAGCCAGTAGTCCTCTTTGTTAAGGATGTCTTATCTTTCTTTGATATTTGAGATTAAGCAGTTTCTTTTGTAAATGGTCTCAGTTCAAGCTACTGATTTTTGAACTAGAGATGTCTGCCTGAATCATTAGCTTCCCTCCTAGGGCTGTCAGTGAGGTGCGGTCGCCAAAGCATCTCTTGACACTTTGCTTCCTATTTCCAGAAAATGGGGCAAGTTGTGAAGCCATTTTAAGATGTGGTAGTAAATTTCCAATGTGTAATATTTACTTCAGCGAAGTGGCCCTGAGCACCATAGGTAGCTCTTTACTCTTATGAAAACCCCAATGGAGTGGAGATGAAAGCAGCTCTTTTGCCTCTTTCTTGTTTACCCATTTCTGTCCCCCTGTAACCTTATAACCCTAATTATAGGAATGAGATCACTAAGCAGTTGAAACTAATTCCTGATTTGTGCTTTTCTGAATGCACACTATGCCCTGCCTAACCTGCCGATCCTTTTCCTAGATAAAAAGAAGTAAGAATGAAGAATTAAGTAGTTAAAGAATGATTAGCTATCTACAGGCAACAGCCCCCTAAGGAGTCCTGCAGGCAGATCACTCCAGCAAGATAACATCTGAAGAGAGAGTCAGCCAGTCTGCATGCAATGGAGAATGATGCAGAACCCAACCTCCTGCCTTGATGATTCATTTTCTTCCCCCCATCTTTTCCTTTAAAAACTGTCCTGGTTGACAGAATCTTCCAAGTTGGTCTCTGAACACGAGTCTACTTTCTCCCCAGATTGCCCGCTTTTCTGATTAAAGCACCTTTCCTTTCTACTGACACTCGCTTCTCAAATTATTGGCTTTTGAGCAGTGAACAGCCGAACCTGAGTTTGGTAACAGTTAGTCCAGTTTTGGCATGCTCAGAATCCACTAAGGTTCTTACAATAACCTGAGTCTTCTTGGTCTCTTTCAGTTGTCAGGAGAGCTGGTTCCTGTTCTGCGAGCTCATTAAAAGAGATCGCCAGTATAAATATGTACTTTTATCAGTAGTAGGTATTAACTATCAATACTAGTAAAAGAGGTTTAGGATTTATTTCCGTATTCATCTTCCTATTTACAGTAGCTCTTCAACGTGCTGGGACTCTGATCCAGAGAACTTACAAAAGGCTCAATCTTCTGACAGCTTAGGGAGGCCAAGGTGACCCCAAGCCAGCTGAAGAGGAGTATGTGAAATCAAATGCAGAGTTTTCATCAGCATTTCGTTTATCACCGAATGGGTAGCCTACTGCCTCTTGGCATATTTGCTAATTCTACCTAAATGAATTTGAAGATAAAAAATTTTAGTAGTTTTATATTTGTTTTAAAAGCCAACGACAGTTTTAACCTCCGTAGTAAATGCGATCTGCCAACTTTTTCTTTTTAACAGAGAGTTGATTTGTTTCATTTTGGGGGAGAATATAAAAAGCAAATTAATGGTTGACCTTCATTTGAGCTGAAAACTGAAGCTTAGGCATATCAGGCAATTTCCTTTCAGACTAGATAAAATTTAAAAGATGAACAGGTAGTTTAGAAAAGCAACAATGACAACATTATATGCTTGAGTCAGATGTTGTATAAATTAGTTTGGGAGATTTTTCACACAAAATGTCTGTGAAAAGAGGAATTTATAAAGATGAAACTTAAAGCTTGGAAGAGTTTATGCATGTCACATAAGTAAACAAATGGCCTTTCTTTAAATGCCATTAAGTAGAAAGTCTGTTTTACAATTTAATTTTAGTTTGTAGATACAAGGTGTCTTTGAAAATTAAGATTTATCTTTAAAAATATAAGTAGTACTCCTTCAAAGGGGACTAAGATGCTGAATATCCCTTATCCTTTCTTATCTGCAGGTCCTAACAGAAAAATATTGCCAGTCAAATGTGACAACCTTCCAGAACTGATTCGCGGTAAACTTAAGAACCATTATTATTATTATTTTTTTTTTGCGGTAAGCGGGCCTCTCACAGTTGTGGCCTCTCCCGTTGCGGAGCACAGGCTCCGGACGTGCAGGCTCAGCGGCCATGGCTCACGGGCCCAGCCGCCCTGCGGCATGTGGGATCTTCCCGTACCGGGGCACGAACCCGTGTCCCCTGCATCTGCAGGCGGACTCTCAACCACTGTGCCACCAGGGAAGCCCAAGAACCATTACTGATGGAACCCAGAATTAATCAGTATTTTTCTCATTTACATACTTGGTAAGTCATTAGCAAGAAAAGGGGCAAAAGACACTAAAATAATTAAACTCCCAGGAACAGACCTCTATAGCATACTGATTTCCAAGCTCACTGTTATTTTGGCCATAATTCATTAAAGTTCTCTTTATAAATAATGAATAGCTATTTACCTTTTTTTAAAGGATGTTTTACATGTCAAAGATTATTAAATATCTTATGAAAATCAATAGCATTTTCCCTCTAGATTCAAAAATTTATTTTCCTTAAGTATGAAACATGGTCAGAGTTAAGCCTAAAAAGAATAAGGAATAATTCCAAATGGGAATGTTCCAAAAATAAAATGTTCCAAAAATAAAATTCTACATTATTTTGACTAAAAAATAAAAGAAAGAAAAAAAGAGGGAGAACTGGAAAAGATTAATTGACGAACTATAACTAGTGTATGTCATTAAATATAAATAAATACAAATAAAATAATTGGAATACCAGCCTCCATTTACTGACCATCTCTAAGTACATACTGATTTGTAGTAGAAACGTCGTTAGGTAGAGAGTCTGTTTTATAACCTAATTTTAATTTATAGATACAAAGTCTAAGTCTTTAAAAATTAAAATTTGTAAAGTACTTCACAATCTTGCTAGGTACTTCACAATCAATGTGACATTTATTCCTCACAACAACTCTGAGGCAAGTATGATTGAAATTTACTGGTGAGAAACCTATCCCCCCAGAGTCACTGGCCAAGAGCACACACCTGTCCACGGGAGACGCTTAAATCTGAACTGACATGAGCTATTAGCCTCTCAACAATATGCTTGCTAGTCATAAAAAACTGGGCATAAATCTGTGCACGCAAATTAAGCATAACCTGAACCTGCAGGAAGGGTTGCATAGTCACAATCCTGGCTTAACTGATGGAGTCCTGCAGAGAAGCAACAGCAGAGCATTTGAAATCAGTCGGCCCCAAGTAGCACTAACACCTAGGGAAGGCTGCAAATTCTAGGCAGTGGCCTCTGAGCTACCCATGGTGTCTCAGCTCCACCAGCCCTACAAGTAGATGTGTCACTTTTGATTCTGCAACAGGGGCTGATGGAGAGCTCCTGCAAAAGATCACATCTATGAGGCCAAAGGCAGAGAGTGGGAAATAATTATTCAATAATTCACCTTTCTTTGAGTCCGGCAATAATGGACCCTTGCAAGTCTGGGGATTGGTAGGGATTTTGTTACAAATTCGGAGGGGACAAACATCTATCCAGAATCGGTTCTGGTGGTGGATGACCCAGGAAGCCTGTTGTAGAGAAGATAAATCCTATTAAGCCAGCTGGGAGGAGTGAGAGCAGCTGGTCGGTCTGGAGGCTGAAATAGCTAGGAAAGGCTCAGAAAAATCTGCATTGCAGATAAGCCTCAAGGGAGACCTCTGAAACTCTTAACATCTCCCCAAGTCAGCTTCTCTCCTAAGAGCAGAGTGGCCTCAGGTGGTGTAATTTAGAATGTATATAATTTTCAGCCTTTTCTGGTGACCTTGGGTGATTTAACACAATTCTACCTTTTGTCTTGCTGCTTTTCACCTGTCATTGTCTTTTTTGTTTTGGTGGGGTGAGGTGGGCAGAAAGGAAAGGGGCACAGTAAACAGAACTGTGCAGTACCTTCCACACTTCTTTTATAAGTCTTATTTTTTATTTAGTGTTAGGTTTTACCTTTATCAACTTTTATCACTCAGCATCAAAACAACATAAAGAACTGAGCATCCACCTTGTCTGTTAAGAAGGGGGTGGAGAAATATAAACTTGGAAAGTCATAATAATCACTACCAAATATAGAGCTTCTGCTATGTAAATTATCTTCATTAATTCCTGCAATATCCTAATGAGGTTGTTATTATCATTCCCGTTTTATACAACCGAGTCTTGATAAGTTCCCAATTTCTCATAGCTGATGATGGGCCAGATCCCGGATTTGAACCCAAGGGTATCTAACTTCAAAGTCTGTACTTATTTCACTGCATTATAACCCAGCATTTGTTAAATGTCTTTTATGTGCCAGACATTCTGCTTGCAAAAGGCAATAACAGCCATAGCCTCCAGAAGTTTCTGCTCTGTTGGGATGAAGGCAATTATAATAAACAGCTTTTTAAATAGAGGCTGTTAGTATTAAAAAATAAACTTCATATTTTCTAGAATGTGTTCCCAAATAGTAATTCAAGTCTTGTATATGATCTCAAGAAAAGTAATTATTGGCGGAGGGAGAGATGAATAGGTGGAGCACAGAGGATTTTTTAGGGCAGTGACAGTACTCTGTATGATACAATGATGCACATATATCATTATGTATTTGTCAAACCCACTGAATGTACAACACCAAGCGTGAACCTTAAGGTAAAAACTACGGACTTTGGTGATTATGATGTGTCAATGTTCACCCTTGGTGAAAAATGTACCATTTTTTAGTAAGTGATGCTGATAATGGGGGAGCTATGCATGTGTGGTGGCAGGAGGTATATGGGAAATCTCTGTACCTCCTTTTCAATTTTGTTGTAAACCTAAAACTGCTCTAAAAAAAATAAAGTCTTTAAAAAAATGGGTGGGGGCAGAAAAAATAAAATAAATATCTAATTAAAAGGTGAGAGCACATGCATGGTTTGGATGACCCAGGGAATGCATGGGATTTTGATAAGTGGAACTCTGGTTGAGATGTCAGTTAGCTATGCTTTTTAGGGAAAAAGAAGAAAATAAAGGATCAGTCTGTCAGTCAGTCAACATTGTTCTTTGAGCACCTACTCTGTCCCAGTTCTTTCAGCGGGTTCTGGGGTTCTGGTCAGGAATGGGACAGACACTCAATGGACATTCTAGTCTTGTGGGACAGACATGCATTAAGTTGATAAATATAAGTGAGAGAAATGCAGAGTGCTATGAGAGCATGTGATACACAGGCCTATATTAGACCAGAGGCTGGGAGATGGCTTAAGGCTTAACCATGAAATCTGAGACATAACTAATGAGCAGGACTTAGTAAGTAGAGGGACAGAAGAAACAGGAGTGGAATGGGAGGTGAGGAGAGTAGAGAGAGTGCTCCAGGCAAAGAGGAAAATAAGTGCAATAACCCCTAGGCAGTAAACTCAGGATGGGCTGGAGAGTCAGGCAGAGGCCACATCACAGATGGCCTTGTAGCACAGTTTAT
This sequence comes from Monodon monoceros, assembly GCF_005190385.1. Lineage (NCBI taxonomy): Eukaryota > Metazoa > Chordata > Mammalia > Artiodactyla > Monodontidae > Monodon > Monodon monoceros. The sequence continues at coordinate 27,267,506 of NW_021703772.1, forward strand.
AGATTCCTGACTTTATTATGAATATTATGGTTTTCAATACAGGCATATCATGATTATATTGTATTTTTAAAAGATACGTGCAGCTACTATGTGTATAACGGCTTGTATGGAGCAAGTGTCCATGCAGGAATCTGTCACGGTTGTTAAGATTAGAGATGATGGGAGACAGACTAACACAGCCTTTGGGGATAGAGAAATGGATGGATTTGAAAACTGTTTAGGAAGTGGAACTGATGGGACTCAGTAACTGACTGGACAGGTATATTTTAGGTAGCAATTTTAATGTAAACATTATTTATATAGTCAACAATAATACTTGCTAAAATGACATTCCAGAGTCTTTTCTTGAAAGTAAATATAAGGTTGCAAAGTTGGTATACAAATGATGACTAGGGGGCTTCCCTGGTGGCGCAGTGGTTGAGAGTCCGCCTGCCGATGCAGGGGACACGGGTTCGTGCCCCGGTCCAGGAAGATCCCACATGCAGTGGATTGGCTGGGCCCGTGAGCCATGGCTGCTGAGCCTGTGCGCCCGGAGCCTGTGCTCCGCAACGGGAGAGACCACAGCAGTGAGAGGCTCGCGTACCGCAAAAAAAAAAAAAAAATGATGACTAGGGTAGGCTGTAAGTAATGGGAAAACTCCAAATAACAGTGGCTTAAACGAAACGGAAATTCATTACAAAATTATTTCATATTCAAAATGGTTGCTGAAGCTCTAGCCATTACGTATGAATTCCCACCAGCAGAAAGGAAGAAGCAGTGATGAATAGCACACTCCTTCTTTTTAAGCAGTTGAGCTAAGTTTCACATACAACTTTCGTTCATATCTTTCTGTCCAGAAATTAGTCATATGGTTACACCTATATACAAGGGAGGCTGGAATTCTGGATCTTGTTCTGAATGGCCATGTGATCATGAATCCTCCAAAAAGTTGGGGTCCTATTATTACTGAGGAAGAGATAATCGATATTGGGGGCAAAAGTAATCTGTACCACCTTAATTATCAGCTAAGGTCTTAGGCATGGATTAGAAAAAAAATAAAACTCATAAATTGTACCAGGCTTTTAAAACAACAGAAAATTAAACCACATCAAAATGAACTCACTTTGAATTAGCACTATGCATTTGGCCTAAGTTGCCAAGTACAGTTTTAAACCTCAATTACAATATAGATGGGCTGGGTAAGTTAAACAGAGCTTCCCCATCAATAAATATGGTTTTGTATTGCCACAAAGCAGACTCAGCTATGCCAATATTTGAACATAGTTGTTTACGGTCTCATTTCCTTTACTTTTAATAGTGGCCATAAAAAGCCAAACAAATGCATTTTATTCACATTCCTTTGAATGAAGCCTTGAATTTAAATTATGTCACTGGATCCATTAACATTTAACTATGGCTGGTGACTTATCCTCTACAGACATTCAACTTTGGAATAATAACTGCATGCAGAAAATGAGGATTAATAGCAGTCAGATAGCACATCGTATATGCATCACTCAGCATACGTTCACATTGATTTATTTCATGTTTTGTCTGTTTGATGTGTTCTCAGTTTGTTTCTAATAATAAAGGCTATCAATAAGATGTTGGTTTTAAGAATTTAGGAAAAATAGTCCTTTTATCAATTATCCACAAATGGTTCCCAGTACGCTGAAGTCAAAGACTGCTGTGACTCTTAACTTTCTTTCTACGTTTAATTTTTTCTTAACATTTTTTTCAGTTTTTACAATTAAGCCACTCTACTGTTACTGCCATTTAAACATTTTTCCTTTTCCTGGGTGCTTCAAGTCCCAACTTCATTGAGAGAGAAGAGACTTTCAATGAACTGAAGCCATATGAAATAATATTTTTGATAGCTAATTAACAGCACTACATTATACTCAGTATTACCTAAATATTCATATTCTTAATTTTGTCCAGAAAAAGGATCACACAAAATTAAGTTGCACATTCTATGCTAAACCTAAAATTCACATTTGTTTAATTTAACTATAGTATTTCAACTACATTCTTGATCTGCTTTTATCTTCATCTTTCCATTAGGTAAAAAAACATATCCATGAACAACTGCTTATTTTAGTATGGCTACTAATACATAATTTCTGGTTCTTTTGCATCACATATAGCATTTTAGTTCTAATATCAACTTGGCATCACCTTGCAATTTCTACTGGGTAGGGAAGGGGTTTTCCTGTAACTGTGGCTAATCTCCAGGTTTGGATTTACTGGTTACTCTGGACCCTTGACAAAGTCTTCTGTATAAAGATAGCTTATTTTTGCTTTCTACTTTACAGCTTTCAACATGCATTCATATGTTCCATCTCAACCCTCAAAATCAGATACCATCATTATTTTATAGGAAAAAAAAGGCCCAGAAAAGGGAAATAATTTTTCCATTAGCTAGTAAATAGTAAAGGTAGAACAAGGTAACTAGCACAAAAAAGTGCAGTGTAAACATATATGGATGCTATGAAAATGATAAAAATGTTGAAAAATAATATAACTCTAACAAAAATTTTGAAGATATTCTAGAAGTCAGAATGCAGATAGGCTGAGACAGAGAAAAAACACCAGGGAAACTGCTGCTAGGAGTTTCAGCAGGTCCATCCCAAAGAAACCTGGAGAAACTCCAAGCTGAAAGTCTTCAAATACAGAGTCCGAGGGGGCTGTGAGACCAATATCATGGCAATTCACTAAGAAACGTATTCAGAACAATTGAGACCCTTTCTCTTCTTCTCCTTTGCTACTACATTTTTAGCTGACGGAAGAAGCTTTTGCCCTCAACAGTAAAAATAAAAACTAGTCTTTAATGAAAGTGGGTTATCAGTTTTGGAAACAGTTCTGGTACGGATAAACCCATGCAGAACTGAAACACATTGCGGAATTGTAGGGACCCTAACCTGCTCACTTGCTAGTTCCACCTCCATGCTCCTTCTGGGATGCCTGCTCCTGACGAAGTCAGCTCACTTACCCAGAACTTGCAGTCAGCCTTCACGGTGAGGAAACTTACAATAGCTACCTATGTTCCTCAGCCTAGTTCTTCATTCATTAAAACAAACAAACAAACAAAAACCCTTCAAATCAAGGCATCTGAGAAAAACCAGAGGCATGAATAGAAAAATACCTTTAAAAATGACTCCTGGAAATATTTTCTCCCATTCTGAGGGTTGTCTTTTCTGGGGCGAAGTGAGGGTAGCATCGACATATGTACACTACCGAATGTAAAATAGCTAGCTAGTGGGAAGCAGCTGCATAGCACAGGGAGATCAGCTCGGTGCTTTGCAATGACCTAGAGGGGTGGGATAGCGAGGGTGGGAGGGAGGCTCAAGAGGGAGGGGATATGGGGACATACGTATGCATATGGCTGATTCACTCTGGTGTACAACAGAGACTAACACAGTATTGTGAAGCAATAATACTCCAATAATGATCTATTAAAAAAAAAATGGCTCCTGGAGAAACAGAGATGATTCAGGGAACAGAAGAAAACTTACAATTATAGGTATCTTTTTCAGAGGCATGTGAAAGAATATTGCATACTTTTTTTTTAATTGCATACTTTAAAAATAAACTTCCTTCCAAAAATGAATTACAGAAAATTATCAGAGAATAAGAAAAAAATTCCTGTAAATCAACATATGATTTAAAATATATAATTAAAAAATAGAATTGGCAGGACTAAAGGCAAATAATAATTCAGCTGATTAGCAGAAGAAAAAAACTCCTTGAATGTAGAAAAAGTGAAAAAAGGGATTTTAAAAATATGTGAAAAAGGAGATGAAACAGATCAATCCAATAAGTCCAGCATTTATAAATAGGAATCCTCTAAATATGGGACAGAGGCAGAGATAACCAGAAAAAGAAGAGAGGAAAGTGTCTGTTAGTTTAAAAGATTTAAATGATTTAAAGTAATAACTAATTTTAAATAATCTTATTGTCAAATGAGATAAATATTAAAAGACCTACATATAGACACATCCTTTTGAAATTGCACAAAACTCCTAAAATTTACTATAAAGAAAAAGAAAATCAAGGTTATTCACAGAAGAATGAGAACCTGACTGATATCAGAATTCTTATCAATAACACTGTATGCTAAAATATAATAGAGCAAAACTGCAGATCTAGCCAAATTACCAATCAAGTATGAGTACTATATGAAGACATGGTTTGAGACATGTAAGGACTCAAATTTATCCATAACCTGCCATATATGAATAAATGCCTTTAGAAGAAGTTCCAATAAAACAGAAATGAAATATAATAAAAGATAACATGAGATAGAAAGTACAGGGAGAGGGGAATATGGCCTAGAAGAAGGGTTGGGAAATTATGGCCCACGGGCCAAATACAGCCACCACCTGTTTTTGTAAATTACGTTTTATTGGAACACAGCCATGCCTATTCATTTACTTACTATCTATGTTTCCTTTGGGCTACAATGGCAGAGCACACTGTAGCTGTATGATTAGCTGTAATGGAGACTGTATAGCCCTCAAAAACTAAGAGTATTTACTGTCTGCCCCTTTATAGAAAAAGTGTGCTGACCTCAGTCTACAAGAAAGAAATTTGGTTGCAAGAGATTAAAGTCACTGAATCAGAATCAGGAGAATTCTGAGTATAGCAATTATTAAACTGGGATATGAGGTTGAGGATGGGTTTAGGGAAGAAGACTCTAATTTTATTTTGGTCCCTTTGTTTGGCTTGATTGTTTTTTTTTTACCATGTGCAGGTATTTGATTAATTCAAAAATAATAAATTCAGCACTCATTCAAAAATATACATTGCATGCCTACTCTACAGTAAGTAGTTGTCAATGCACTGGGGAAACAGCAGTGGACAAAGCAAAGTCTCCATACTTTTAGAATTTAAATTCGTTTGTGGGGGGGAGATAGAAAACATACAATCTTGGCATTATTATTGACATTTGGAGCCAGATAATTCTTGGTTGTAAGGAGTTCATCCATCCTCATCCATTGCTAAGGATACTTAGCAGCGTCTCTGGCCTCTACCCTTTAGATATCAATAGCTCTTGTCCAGTTATGACAATCAAAAATGTCTCTGGACATTTCCAAATGAGCCCTGGCAGGGGGACAAATTGTCTTTGGTTAAGAACCACTGGTACAGGGTAAAAGGTCTGGCTTTGGGGCCAGCAGACCTGGGTCTTACTTCGTCCTCCACTAATTATTAGCGATTTATCCTTGGGAAATATACTGAACTTCATTAAACCTCATTTTCCTCTTCTGTGAACTGGGGATAAAGAAACTACTGTGTGGGTGGCTTCTGCTGCTGCTTCTCCTTTTCCTTCTTCCTCCTTTTCTTCTGAAAATGTATGCCCTTGGCACATAATACACATTAAATAAATAAGAGCTATTATTATTTAATTATAATTGTAGCAATGAGGATGAAGGAGAGGAGGAGAGGAGTGTGTGGAGTGGAGTGTGTGCAAGGGCGGTGAGGGATGCAGGAGTCACTGTAGGCCTTGGATATTCGGGTGAGGGTTTGGTTATGCTCTCGCCAAAGAAGCACTGTGGTGATGGACTTGTACTATGATATGTAATGTTCTATAAAAATAACTTGGCTATGGAGCACTTGAAATGTGGTTAGTATGACTAAGGAAGTAAACCTTAATTATCTTTTGTTTTAATTAATTTAAATTTAAGTAGCTGCCTCTGGCTAGATGCTACCACATTGACCAGCACAGCTCAAGAGAGCAAACAAGAACCACTGGAAGGAAAAACATGGGAACACAAAGAAGAGCTTACATTACAGTTTGTCTGTGAGATGAATGGGGTGATGGTGTTCAGGGCAGGGAGAGCAGATAAAAACATTTCGGTACCTCTGGCACTGAGAGCCTGGATGAGGGTGGTGGACAGAAGAATTTGGGCAAGAGGTGGGCCACTGTAATGAGGATGTCCTCAGTGGATTCATTCCTATTGGTGCTGCCTTGAGACACTGACCTCAGCTCTGACCCTACTCAGTGGCCTCTGAGGTTATCGTTTTTCTTTACATGTGCTACCCTGAGGTCAGAACTGAGATCCACAGCTTCCAGCTCAAAATTCTTCATAAGCTCTTATAATTATCCTAATATTAGGCAAAATACAATGCCTGCTTTTTAAAATGTTTTTCCATAGATCTGATTTACTGAAGCTTTAACCATTTTCTTTGTGATCCTGGGTTCTTGCTGAGCTGTCTACCACTTGACTAAAATTCTGTGAAACTTAGAACTAAATAACGAATTCTTATTAATCTATCCCTCCGTCAAACGCTTTTTAAATCAGTAAGATGACATGTTCTGTGATATATTTAGACTTAGCTCCTTTTCATACTGAAAAGTTTAAAACAATTTCAGTAAAAACTGATATTTTTTTCTAGTATTTACTGAGCTCCACGCCATGCTCATCCAGGATTCTAAAGAGCAGGAGTCTTTGGGGAGAGCAGGGAAATCCACTTAGTGGAGGTCACAGCGACCTTGGAATGGGTTATTTTAGCAGTCAAGTCAGTGCATTATTAAAATAGTCTAGATTTAGGACAATATACTCATTTATCTGTTTTGGCTGCATGGCAGTAGAAAGTAAAGGTTTCAGGGCCAGAACGAGTATACAAGCCCAGGTTAACTATCTTCTAGTGGAGTGACTTGGGTAGGTCACTGCATTCTTTACACTTCAGTTTTCTCATCTGTAATAAATATAACAAGATCTGCCGTTCCCATTCCAGAGATTGTTGTGAGCTTTGTGATGTCATGTATTAGAAAATGCTTTGTATCACTTAAAAAGAGGTACTGATTTTTTTCTTCTTAAAATCTAAATGCAACTTCTTAGCTGGTCACATTATTTTAACAATTTTATATTCCAAAGTCTACATCCTGGGTCTTTTTGTGAGCATAACATACAGAGTAGAACTAAAAATGCATGCACATATTAAGCTATATATTACATTTATTATGTCCCTTTGATTTATTGGACTATCCACTGTCTTGTAGAGGAAAAGTGCAGCAGTGTGACCAGAGTTATTTGAATTACTCAGGACCATGAGTGCTTGTATGATTTAAATTTTTTTTCATTGTCAGATCTCATATTTCCTCAAGTACCAAAAAAAGTCTTGGAAAGTCAGTCATTTTAGGGATTTCTGTCCCCAACTATTTAAAGTATTGGCAGTGTAGGTGTGCTTTTTAAGATTCTAGAATATCACAAATTCACCTGCAGCTATACCCAAAATTGTGCTAACCAGCTGCTCTTAGACACTATGTGAGAAGAATCCTAAATGCCTACGTGTTGCATCTTCTGTATACATAACAATGAACTCTTAGCATGAGAAAATTCTACAATGAGCAAGAAAATATTTTTAAAGAAAACTAAGTACAAATATTGTTCACCTTGGAAATAAAACATAAGATCTTCCCGAAACGAAACATCATTTCCTAAATTCCTACACAATGCAAAGAAATATATGTTCATCCTAATCTGTTAAATGGAGTAGCTTTCTTTTAACAATTGCCAGATGTGGATCAATGTACTTCCGCTGCTTTAAATGGTCATAATCCAGAGTCATTAACACCAGGGAGAATCTGAAGAAAGGTTAATTCAAACCATCTGTGGCAGACCCAAGTGGAATTCACAAAAAATGACGATTGATTCAGACTTTTTTTTTTTTTTTTTTTTTAGCGAGAGGGAGAGTTTACGTCAGAAACACCAGAGATTATCTTGCCTACTCTGAGACTCTTAACAATTGAATGAATGATGAAAGGGCACAGACATGGTATTCAAACTCTGGCAAGTTTACCAATCCCAGTTTGACTGTGCAAAGAAGACCAGCACTGTCCATTACAGAAAAACTACAGTTTCACACACACTCATTTTCTTAGCTTCAACTTGGCATATGTATTAAGGGCGTTTTCTGTGTAGTCAGCAAGGAAGTACTAAGATGCCTTAAGACATGGTCTCTCTCCTCAAGGATTTTCCCCAAGTTTTCTCCTTGAAGAAATGTGTTTTTCTATTTCAGTTGACTTCTGTTCATATGAAAACGAATTTGATATATCCCTGGAATTTTCAGTTTAAAGTTTCTAATGACACTGACCCTGCCTACTTGGCTGTTAAACACCAAATTACAAAATGACAGTGGCAAAGTCTATGGATCAGGTCATGACATGGCTTAGAGATAGAACCAGGCTTTTAAGCAAAGGATAAATGCTGATAAGTGTGAGGATATCACAGGTGTTCAATATGCACTTAAGCTGTTTTTCCTTGATGACGAGTATGCCGTATTTCTTTGATTTGTTATTTTCTTAGATATTGCATAGCTGAAACATGTGCTGTGGAAGGAATCAACCAAGTAGAGGCACCCATGTTCCTGCAGCTATAAGGGAAGATTGAGAGTTACAGCCTAGCAGTGAGGCAGAAAGATAACACTCCTCCAGATGGAGTCTGTCAAGGCTTCTTGTGAACACTTAGCCCCTCTGAACACTCTAATCGTCTACAAACACATGCATCCTTCCTTCAGAGGAATGCAGGTTGCTGTCACCAACCGAAACAGTCCTCCAAAGGGAAATGATTTTGTTGGAAAAAAAAATGCATTCTTTAAATCAGAGACTATACTCAATAGCCTCCTGTGACTTTAAGGAGAGTCCTCAGAGGCTTGTACTAGGCTGTGTGTGGCAAGAAGACGGGATGTAAAAATTGGGAAGCTCTGCTACTAAGCACAGACGAACATAAGGGATGTGAAGAGCTAGCAGGCCAGAAAATTTAGCAGGCCAGGACTGTGCTGAACATCCAGGCAGAGAGGAGTCCAAGGAAATTATGAAGCAGGGAACAGAACTGGAGTTAAGAAACTGGCCCAGGGTTATATGCACTCACATCCCCAAACCTGAGCCACAGGAATCCATTATTATATGGCTTGATAAAGCATTGAGCGTGGGCGGAAAGAACGAAATGTAGCTCATTAGGACTGGTTCAATGGCTTTCATAAAATAACTGATTGGAATTGAAAAAGCTTAGAGCTAAAGAGGGACAAATCTCTCTCTCACCATCAAAGAGGCTTAGAAGTATGTAGTGCTACTGCAAGAAGAGAAGGACTCACATTTGACATGCTCATAACAACAGCTCCTATCATATCAATTTTTTTTTTTTTTTTGGTCTGGAAATTTGCCTTCTAACTTCTTGCTAATCAAAGCATCGTCCATGGTCCAAAAGCAACAACATCACCTGGGAGTTTGTTAAAATATAGAATCTCAGGCCCCTCCTCAGACCCACTGATTCCAAATCTTCATTTTAATAAGATCCCCAGTTGATTCATCTCTGCTGTAAAGTTTGAGACGCTTATCTCCCAGTATCTACTCTTATACCTTATCACCAATTCTCTGCATAGCTGACTAAGTAATCTTTTAATTTTGTTTACCCACTGATTGTTTCCCCTCACTAGAAAGAAAGTTCCATTAGGGAAGGAAAAGGGCATGGAATTGGTGTTAAAGAAATATTCACTGAATGAATAAGTGAATTTTCCTCCAGTCTGAGATTAAGTCTGGATGATATGTTAAGGTCCCCATATCTTTACCACTAGATAATCTCACTCTCTCTTCTTTCACTTTTATCTGCAGGGAAGATGAATTTTGCTTGCCAAGCCCAAATCCCTGTCTGTGCTCTTTATCTCCCTTCCATTAGGACCTTGCTCTTTAAGTGTGTCCTTCTTCTGCTTCCATACATAGCACACCCCCCCCCCCAGCCCTTCCCCTTCAGTTTAGGACTCTCAGTGTTAGTAAGAGAAGGGGAAGTCACCGCCCTCCTTGCCTTACATATTCTCTTTCCTGAGAACCCAGGCCTTCTTAAGAATGTTTCCTATTATTTTTATATCCTTATTTACTTATTTACTTCTCGAGGTCTTGTTTCTGTCCCCACAGTTTGATTGGTTTGAGTCAGACCCAGATTCAAAACTGGTCCTAAAACTTGTGCAATTCTCTCAGTCCCTGGTCCTTCATGTTTTAAGTGGAGATATAAGAATCTACATTGGAGTCACTGTGATAATTAAAGTGCCAGAGGCTGGCACATGGCAGGTACTAAAGTAATTTTAGATTCTCTTTCTTGGAGGAAAGCTGAGGCTAATTTTGAAACCAGCAAATTATATCTGACCAGGAACTTGACAATAGAGAATACAGTGATTCTGTTGTTAGGAAATATCTATTGGAAATCACTTGAAATATCATGTAAGAGTGACATAACGAAGTATCCCATTGCACTATTGTGATGACAGTGAAAAATTAGGAACAATGGGGAATAAACATGTCCAACGTCTACATGACAGAACATTATGCAGGTGGCAAAACACTGTAAGAGATGAGTGGAAAAAAAGGCAGAATTCAAATTGTATGGTTCTGATCCTGATTATGTAAATTTAAATGCAATAGAGGAAAAGAAACAAGCTAAAAGGTTTAGAAAATGTTAACCATAATCTCTGGATTGTGTAATTATGGATGGCTACTATTTCCTTCCTTATACTCTTCTAAATTTTATAAACTTTACAAAATGTTGATTTATTGTTTTTATAACAGAAAACATAACTGAAATAAATAATAAATCCAGCAGTCTTTTATTTATTCTCATTCTTCAATTTTTCTGGAGAATTTGCATTCTAGCCTTGTTTTCTGTTACTTCAACTATCTTCTTTTTTCTTTGCTTTAAAAAAAAAAAAATCTTCCTTGAACTTTGTCAACCCGTCCCTCATTCTGCATCCTAAAGGTGAATGCTATCAAGAATTTCCTCTCTGGTCCTCTTCTCATCTTTCTTGATAATGTCATCCACTTCCTATTTCCCTAATTTCTCTTCTCAGCTTTGGATCTACACGTTCTGCAATCTACTAGACCAGTCCACCCACATCCAGCCATCATGGCCTAAACTGGCCTCTTCATTTTATTCACTCTCTCACTCATTCGTTCAGCATGTATTGGCTGTCTACTACGTGCTAGGCTATCTGCTAGAGACTAGGGATATGATAAAGATAAAAGGGGGGCTCTTTCCTCAAGCAACTTTTACCTACCTTTCTCCCCTGATTTTTCCAGCTGTCAAATTCAAATGTTAGAGTCACCATTGAGTTCTTCTGCTTTTCATCCCTCCTACCAATCAAGAGGTTGCTATTCTCAGGGTATAAATTTGAGTTCAGAAACAACTTTCACTTTCGTGACCTCTTTTTTAATGCCCACTGTCAACACCCTCTTTGAGCCTTTATTTTTTCCTGGATTATCCTATGACAGCTTCTAAAGTGATGCTTTCTTCAATATGCTCTCACACACAACCCTGTCATATACAGAGCTATAAAATAAGTCCTGTGAAAACACAGTGTAGGTAATTGTGGTCTCCTATCCAGAATACAGTCAATAGATTTTCAGTGAATACTGAAAAGAACTCCTCAACTTGGCATTTATAGTCCTCTTTCAATGTATTAGGTTGAACTGAATGAAATTTTCATTTTGTAGTTCAAAAAGGGTAGAATATTAGGCATTCCTAATATTAGGAATATTAGGCAAGGTACAACCTAACAGTATTCACGTATATTTCCATCCTTATCTTCTAAGAATCCCCTTCTTTTGCCCTGCATTCCAGAATATAAATGGGATCAGTCTATGCTTTTCTTGCATGTTCACGTCCTTTGGATCCTTTGCTAATGTCGTTTGTTCTTCTCAGAGCTCCTCCAGGCATTGTCTCTCCCTTGAATATTTCTATTCATCCCTAAGTTCCACCTCAAAAGACTCATCCTCCACTGTTGCGTCTCTTCTCAACTGTTAGTAATCCTGCCCTGCAATGAGCCTGGGCGCTACTTCCTGGTTTTAATCCGCTGCACCCAGCTGAGCTCAGAAGGTGTTCTCTTGTATATACTCCCTCTACTCCCTTAGACCATCCTAATACATATTTGTGTAACTGTTAGTGCCCTCAGTTGTTTTTCTGGGTGAGTGAGTTGTACTTTAAGGGCGCATGTGCATTTTCACACTGTTTTCTGCTTCTTTATCCATTTTGGCCGTATGAAACTTCGGCCATGATTTCAATTAAAAAAAATAAAAGCCTTTGCAAGATACGGCATCAGTTATACTATTTAGCACTTGAATTTTCTGGCTAATTTTCTTATATAGATAATGCAATTCAGTAATATGACTTCATTGTGATGATATAGGAGATATTTTATGAATCCACTTATTTCAAAACTAATTTATCTCTGACATTCTTCTTTCAAGAATAAAAATCCTCAGGTTAAATATAAAATATATATTTAAAATATAAAATATACCAGAGCGTGAACATTACAGTTAAGTATTTGAAGATGTATTCACTCCTACCTTATATATATATAAACAAGAATCTACAAGCATGCTGTTTTAACCTTATTTCAGTAACATATATTTCATGTGCATAATAAAACATTAAAATGATGATTATGAGCCAAAAAATCTACTAGAAAAAAATGTAGTATTCTGTGATTAATATGAAGGACTTTGGGCCAGACTTGCGTTGACTGTCCAATTGGAATCTCAGTTCATTCATAATATGGAGACCATACCCATCTCCCTGGATTGTAGAGAGAGTTAAAATGTAGTAACGTATGTTAGGATATTATCTAGCACATAGTTAATAACAAAAATTATAGTTTTATTAATAAAAATAAATGACAAGAATAGCATTCCCTAAAGCTATTATGATTCTAGAAGTTTCCTTACAGATTATATATATGTATATAAGCATATATATATAAAATGATGTCATACTTAGTAGTCCATAATAAGCAACCAAGCGTTTAAGAAGATTATGACATCATTCCTAGTATTACATTGAGAGAGAAAGAGAACAGCCTCCCCGCCCTGTCTGCTGCAGCAAAATTTTGGCTGAAGACATGAAGAGCAGTAAACAATGCCAAGCCTGGGAGTAGTATTTAGGAAGCGTCCATAAGGCAAAACTCATACTGCAGTTTGGCGTCTTTCCCTTAGCTGGTGAAAGTGAAAGGGGACATTTCAAAAATTCTTTCCATCTTAACCTAAGACCAGAAAAACCCTTTTGCATACAGCCTGAAGAAATTTTGGCACGTGGTTTGCCTGATTTTCTACCTGATATTAATTATCTAATTAATTTTGATTAATTAGAAACATATAATGAATATTTGGGGTAACTGAAAAAAAACAGACCAAATGTCTGTTTTAGAGTGTGTAATCTCATGAAAAACAAGAACAAAAAAGTAATGGGGGGAAATATCGACAAAGTCATTTATCCATCAAATAATTAAATAAATATTTATTGAACTCCTGCTGTTGTCCAGGGACTATTCTATATGCTGAAGATTTCAGTGAAAAAAATCAGTAAAGGAATTAACTAATGTCAAGACGATATTGATTAGAAAAACCATGATACAGGTCCCTGACTCTCTGAGAGTCCAATAGCCAAATTCTATTTTGATTTGACAATGTAACAGACTATTTGAATAAACCCTGATTTATTACACAAAATCTATTAACAAATCACAAGATGAATTTTAAAATGATCCTAGAAAATTTAGGAATCAAGAAACTTTTGATGAGGTAATATGCCACTTCTCTAGTACCCAGATAAATCGTAACAAAGCTGATTAATGCCTATTGACAATATACTGAATACATTTTTTAGTGGTTAAATAACAGCTTCATCCTTTTCCAATTCACGTAAATACCCCAAAGTTCAAAATTAATATAGTGAGTTGCTAAATGAGTCTGAAGATCAGGAAACAAACAGTTTCTCACCTGAAATATATCCTGTAGAAATTTAGTTAGATGGTAAAATACCAAATATATATATATATATATATATATATATAACCAAATATGAAATGTTTTCACTTACTCTGAGTGAAACCTAAAAAGAGAGAATGGTCCTAAGGGTTTTATAGTATCCAAGAGGAATAGTAAGTCTTGTTTGGAAATTTCATACATGATTCCACTGAGAAATTTCTGAGGAAAAAAACACAATCTATTTCACATATCTCTGAGACTAGCCTATTAGATTTTGTTCAATAGCTGAAATAATGCAGTTTCCTTTTTTAGAACACACAGATTTATTTTAATGAATTCATTCTCCTGTGCAAAAATATTATGTGACGCTGCCTACACTCTGGAAGGGGGGGGGTGACAGTGGCATCTGCACCTTCCTTCTCTCCCACAATAACTACCCACCACAGCAAGGCTCTTAATAAGTGCTTGTGGAATGAATAAATTAAGGCTCTCATAATTACACATTGCAGAGAAAATTAAATAAGCACAATGCATTCATCTCCTTCAACTGCTACAAATATTCACACTCACAGGTGTACACTTGCATACTTCTGGTATTTCAAGATCAGTTGTTAAACATTAGCCATTTTTTAAGTACATTTAAGAAAACAAACCTTACTGCATAAACTATTTTGGATTGATACTCGAGGTGAATGCCAAGGAAAGACTTAAAAGATGTATTGATCTTCTCAGCAAGGTGGAAAATGTCTTCTGTTTTTTAAAAGGCAAATTACAAATATTGGTTTTACTGACATGAGCATATGTTCAAGTCAAAGATCATCATAAAGAATTAACGATCCCATAATTGGCATCTCCGATCAATATATATCCTGATGTTGAATTTGAAGCTTAATATTTTTCACATAAGGCATAAGGCCCAGGATCAATGATTCAACTGCTTTCACGGCAAGATGAAAGATTACTTTCTTATGCTGTCAATGCTAAATAAAGCATATGTAAAATCGGTTCTTTCAATAACGAACAACCTCAACCTTTAAATATATACAGTGCTGAAGACTAAAGCATCAGTGAAGAAGTTACAATATTTTATTTGCAAAACCCAACAATACTGAGTCATCCCTGGGCTTTCGTCTCTAGTGCTCATTCTACCTGGGAAGGGCAAGCCATTTTATTTAGCCATTTAAAAAAATATCACTTACTAGCAGGATTCCCTCAGATAAAATCATTACTTAGCACATTTCTCTTAAATTCAAATTATTTAATTTTTCATTAAGAGAGAATTTTGGATATTTTTTAAAGCTGTTACAGTGATGAAAATCCCTAAAAAAGCCAGAAATATTGATATTTGCTAACAACTTGCAGCACAGACAAAAAACATAATTCTTTAGACATCTTAGAATCAAAATAGCCTTGGACAATGGCATTCTCGGCATAGCAAATCATACATGCTATAGACTATGATCAATGTAGGCTTAAGGATAAAAGACCAACCATAGAGAGATTAATTTAAATAAAACATTCCAAATCCTCCCTCATTTTCCCTCATTTAAACACCCAAACAAAACATGTGGTACCTTTTACTTTTCTGAATGAGTAGTTTCCAATCAATGTTTCCTCGGTTAGAGACAACAAGCTGAAGAACCTACCGAAACAAAACAAAAGAAAAAAATTCATATATAGATTTATTAGCTAAATATTGAAAACTGTAACTCACCAGCAAGCAAACGCATTCGTATATCCAGATAATAAATCTACGTCTTGAGATCTGTAGCACAAAAAATGCAGTACTTGAATTTTTAGGAAGCCCAGTAAGGAATTTAAAAGCATTTTACTGTGAGATCACATATAGCAGATGCTTTGAAAAATGGATTAAAAAGAAAACAAAATAAAATGTAAAAAAACCCAAACCATTACCAGAGCATATGCAGCGATACCACCCAAGTCTAGCCTTTGAGAACTGCTGCAGAATCCTTCTCCCCTAGCATTATCTCCGCGGGCTGGCTCAGGCTCTCTAGTTCCAGACAGACGCAGTCTGCAAGCCACCAGCTCCTGTCTGTGTGTGTCGGGGAAAGGGAAGCTGCAAATTAGAAAAAGTCCCCGCAGTGGCGAAAAGGAAAATAAGGCGAGTGGGAGAGGGTGAGAGAGCTCACTAGCCTCAGAATTTTCGAGAATGATGACAAGCCACCCAGTTCCGCCATCATTCACTGACAATAAGATGTAGCCCTGGCATATGATTTAGAGGTTTGCATAGGGGCTTCTGGTATCAAATGCCTGACAGGCATCTTAATTGCCTCCATCCAAGTGTGTCCCCAGGAGTCGAGTCTATAAGCCTATGAATGTCATCATCTGTTCTCCTTTGTGTTAATGCCAGACACACACACACACACACACACACACACACACACACACACACACACA